>NW_010105443.1:0-54108 GCF_000699245.1 Pterocles gutturalis | reverse complement strand
AAAGAGCTGAATCAGGAACAAGAATATGCTGGTTTTAACCGTGTCTCCTCAGCCAGCTCTTCAGCAAATATTGATAAATCTACCCATTTTTCTCTAGGTGAAGACATTACCTGTTTCAGAATTAGAAATTTTGTTCTGATCAAGACTAGTCAGTCAGGCACTTTAGAGGACAGCAGGTCCTTGCATTTCTTTATTAACTTAGAATTAGAGCAGAGTACTGAACATTCATTTAGAGAGTATTCTTATTCATATCTGGATGCACATGAATATACTACAGGTTACATACCAGATACCTGTATTTGTATGGCTATTAATAAATAATGTCTGTCAGAACAAGATCCATAGATACATTTTATGTAACAAGTGTAGTCCTTACCTTTGACTTAGATGTTAAAAAATGAAAAAAAACTGTTTTGGTTATGGAAGGAGGTAAGTGAACACCTCTTGGTCATCACAAGGATTAAGACATAACATATTTACAAGGATTCTGTTAAAAACTGATGCTCATCTCAGTAAGAACCCTGGTAATTTAAATTATTTAACACAGGCCCTAGATTTATTGTAAATCTGTCAGTTAGTTCAATCAAACTGATGGTTTTATAAGCCTGAGGTATTTTTTTTTTAAAGGAAAAAAGAATGCCAAAAGTTCCATTTGTGTATAAAATGTAAAACTATAAAACACTGCCCTCTTGTGAACTTCCCTAAAAACTTAGCTGGTTATTAAAAGGAAGTTTTGGCAACATTTCACTGTTAGAACTGCATGGTTTATTTCTTTCATTTATAGATATATGTATATGTTTCTATATATAAAACACAATTGCTAAGTTATTAATACTATCTTAAAATAAGCTATTGCATATTTGCTATTATAAGCACTAAGGATGAATCCTCTGCCAGCCCAATCTAGATTCTTAATAAGGCATTTGCAAAGCTGCAATGAATCCTACATAGCACAGTGCTGGCAGAACGCTACCTACCACACTGCACGATGCCAAACCCTAGAAGGGTAGGAAACACTCTTGTTAACAAAGGTACATTTTGCCCAGATGAGAAAGTTTTCCCTTTTGTACAACTACAGAGATCTTTTAAAAAGTGAATTTTCAACTGAAAATTGCTGAAACAGAGTAAGCCTTGGGAACAGCCATTCATTTTAAAAATCAAATGGGCCTGAAGAGTACTACACACATTTTAAAAAGTAAATAAAGGGTCAAACTGTACAAAATTCAAGTCCCTTCTCCATTAAATAGTCTTCTAGAAGTTCTTCAGCAGTGAAATCATTAACTTTATCATTATTAACTATCACTATTAACTATCATTAACTTTAATCTTTCTTTTTATTTTATTTTTAAGGTATTTGGGAAAAAAAGGCTTGTAGGAGCATCCAGATTCCTCTTTTGGGAAAAAAAAAAAATCTAGTTATTGTAAACGAGCATTTTTTTCTTAAGTGGCAGAAACTAAAGAACAGGTAAACACCTGAGGATACAATGAAATTAATATAAATCTACATTGCTTACTACTGAAGGAGCAACACAAAGCTACAATCAAGAGTCTGCTGCAAGCACAAGAGGGCAGACTGAGGCACATTATGGATCTTGCTAACAACAGAGGTCTCAACCTGCTACTCAATTTTCTGCTCATTGTCTTGGTTCTGGTGCTTGCGTTTATCCTTGTGAAGCTGATGTGAACCTCTGGACAGTTCCATTTTCTTCTCAGATCTCGTTCTGAGGGTTTTGCAATGAATGTAGACACTTCAAACTATCTGAATGTAAATATGCAAAGACTGCAGAGGCTGAAATATCTGACAGTTATAGATAAGTGTTCACACACCTATTTTATCAGAAAGTGATCCTAAAAGCTGCGCACAATTATCTACCTGCCCCCAAGTAAAGAAAACATCTAGAGCCTTGCTGACTATATGAAGAAATCCAACTATGTGTCAGCAGTTACTGCAGTTTTCTCACTGCTACTGCTGACTTGTATTTAAAGATCTAAAAAAGATTTGCAGCCTTCAAGGAACATCATTTCTGCAAAGGGGACAACAGAAGTCAAACTTTTAAAAATGAGACTTCCATAGAATGTGTACTTCATGGGAAATGACACAAATACAGCAGGGAGGCAGAACGAACCACCTACATTGGGTTCACACCATGCATCCAATTATCTGTGAAGAGCAAGAGCAGAGATGCTGTAGATGGAAACAAGGATATCCATAAATACCAGCTTCCAGCAGCTCAGATGGGCCTAAGTTAAGTTTAAATATGAAAGCTTAATTATTAGTTACATGTTTTTTGACACCTATGGTTCACAGCAACACCTTAAAAAGCCAGAAGCCATTAGCTTTATCCAGCAACGTCAAAAGAAGCAGCTGTCAAAACAACTGAAAAATGAACAATCATAAACAAGGGTTATCACAACTCCGCCTACGAAGCCCTTAACGCTGCCACGTACACAAGCAGTAGGTGCGTCTGCACAAATGCAAGAAGTGTGCTACATCCTTAAGTCGGATTTATCGCTTATGCACAGGTCAAGTGGGTGGCATGAGAGCCCTCAAGCTGTATTTCACATACCACTTCATAGTTGCCAGTGCAATCACCCAGCCCATAGCCTGTCCTCACACTAAGCATGCAACATAAGCTTCTTAAAGGACCTTCTTTTATGTCCCTTTGCAGGATAATGTACTTTCCCCATGGGTCCCTAGTAAGGACAGTGACCAAGAAACACACACTTCTGCTGGAGTTATTTGCCCAGAAGGTAGCTGTACGCACCTGAGATATGCTGGGAAAGAACGTAGCCAGGCTGGGGCCAAACAACTTATTCTTAGTATCTCTCTTTCCCAGGTATGATGTGGGAGCAAAGTACACCAAAACTATGCATTATACAGTAAACTTAATGTCATACATATGCATACAGTCTTTTGCATGCATGCAAAAGAGGCAGATGTTGCTCATGGGGTAATGGAAGCCCCAGCTTCCAGCTTTCTATTGCCAACAGCACATCCCTAATTCAGCACATCCACTGTTGATCCAGCACTTCTCACAGGTGGTTCTCCTATCTGGAAAAGACCCGTCTAAATTGGATCTACAAAAAGACTTTTAACAGGAAAAAAGCCAGTATGTCTAGGGAAACAGTTTATAGGAGCTCTACCATTCCATTCCACTCTACACTACCTGTTCCAAAGCTTAGGCAACACTAGCTGGGGCAGCACTCATAGTCCAAATGAAAGCTTTTTTCTCATCTGTTCTGAAATATGTGCAATAAACATTTAAAATAGCTTCTGCAAACTACACATCTATAGCTTTTTAATGCTGATATAGTAATATAAATTCTTGTTTGTTTGTATTTAAAGCAGAAAACTTTACAAAGCTACATCACTGCAAGCACTTTATCATGTATGTGTTATAATCTTGCAATATTCTGCTTTTAAAAAAAAAAACTGTATATTTATATACAAGGGATATATACTGTAACAGTTGCATAGTTATGTCTTATTTAGGAGGATTTCTCGTGGTGCTTGACATAGATGGCATGAAGTGTACCACAACTACAGAATCTGATATGAAGCCCACTCTAGCCTAAAGAAGAATAAAAATGGTTTTCCCAACAAAATGGCAATTGGCTGATACATTGCTCAGGCTTGTACAAAGCTTATTGTCTGTATGCTCTTCTGTACATTCAAAAGTTTTCCTATCCTACGGGAACTGCTGTGATAGTTTAACAGCTAAAACTAGACGAATGAGTTAGCCCTGACAAAAAATAAAAGAAAGATGAGTCTACTGCCACCAACAATCATGTACTTCCAGATCCAAAATCACACAAAGGAAGTCTACAAGAAACTCTGCCATTAGCATGTAGAAACAACCCCAAGAAACAACCCCACACTTCCTTCAGCCAACAGTGTGACTTACAGAATCTTCAACAAATGTTGAAATGCCCTGCTGAAACTGAAACATGCATCTTCCCAAGACCACATATGAAATTGGCAAAGATACCAGTTAACCAACGCCAAGCCTCTTTTTGCAATCAAGCACAGTCCAAGTTTGTTTTCCCATCATCTGCTACTGCTTCTCCAGACTGAAGCCACATACACACTACTAACAAATGGAATCCCAGTTGTTGGACTACCAACTACACAGCAAAAGCCACCAAACATAAAAGTTTAATTGTGGCTCACAGTGAATGAATTCACTCTGATAACTAAAGATGATAATTCTTCATGTTAAAAAGTTTTATCTTGCTGAAAAGTATCACTTCATCAAAATGTGACATAGGAAGAATGTTGACAGTAATCAGTTCTGGTTTTCCAATATATGAGGATCACAAGAAAAACTTGTTTTGATTTGACATGTAAGAATAAAGTTTTCTGTGGCAACAATAGTATCTGAAGAATGTTATAACTTTTTCTTTCAATTGACATTTTACAACCGTTGTTTATCAGTGTTTAGGTATGCATGCAGTTTACTTTCTTCCTTCTGTATGAACATGGCAGTGTTTCCTCATTAAAGAAAAAACAGTAAACCAGAAACATTAAAGGAAAAAGAGGCACCCAAGCAATTTCCATCTATTACCTTTGCTATATTCTGACACAAATTAGCACACCATGAAGATATCAAACAGATGTCCCATACACTGGAAAAAAACAGAGATTTATCATGTGATGCCTACAACATTGTACAGAGCTAATAAGTAGATATGTGACCTTCTAAAACCATCCTTCTTATTGTATTATCTCCCACAATTTTAAAGGCACATTTTCATTTTAAGCCTAATTTCTGGGCTAGCATACAGTATGTACCTAGGTACATTCAGATAATAGGATGGATAATAGGACAGATAATAGGTCAGACTTTAAGAAATGCCTTTATATTAAAGCATACAGCCCTTTTATCCAGATTTGTATGGCCTCCCATCTCAGTAAATGGGAACCGCTGTTGTGTATTACAGGTGTTTTTTCCCTTAACACAGGCCTAATCACACACTTCCTTACTTTGGGGGTTAAAAAAAGAAAACAAGTATTACAGTGGTCAAGTCTGCTGAAGATAATTAAGTACATGGTGAAATATAAATTCTACATGGAAATTATTTTCATTGAAATACTGTAAAAATCTGTTCCTTGGAAATGCATAGGAGAATGTTTATCTTCAAAAAGCATACATGAAATAATACACATTAGCTAGAGAAAAGACTTTTCATATACAACTCCACGATGTTACACAATAACCATAGACCAGGTCCTCCCTGGAGATTTATTTCTGAATTGTACAAACATCACACCCACAGCTGAACCATGCACCTTCTCCAAAGAGGTGTTCTGTTGATTCCCAGCATCTTTTCTGCAGTTGAAAACCTGACAGTGTCCTGAAAAAGAATCTCAGTGTAGCTGTAGGTCTTCTTCCCAACACTCTGAGTTTCCCTTACAATGTATTGTAAATATTTTATTTTTAAAATCATGGTTTACAATTGGAATGGAAACGCCACATTATAGGCTTTTTAATTTGGGGAAGAAAGTGTACAAAAAAACCCAACAGGTAGATGCCGAGTCCAGTGAAATTCAGAATATTAAGGAAGCAGAGAATCTTAATTTTGAAAGTAATTAACCTTGGAACAGCTTTTCAGGGCTGTAATACATTATGCTTTACAGTAAACTTAAGTTCAAAGCTTGTCTGATTTTGTAAAAATAAATCCTAATTCAGAGTTTTGTGGGGTAAAATGTCTATGCTACTCTGTAAAGGCAAAAAAATCTATTTTTAGACTGTATTGTTAAGTTCAGTAGCTCTTCCTGATCCGTAAGTCCTCAAAATCAACTTGGAAAATTGTTGCAGTCTATTCTTGTTTCCCTCTGTAGTCTCTCCTTCCACCAGTCTACCTTAAAGATACACAAAACTGTTCTAAGTTCTCAGTTAAAAGCAAACTTAACTTTGTTTTCTGTTCACGACAACGGTGGTTTTAAAGTAAAAGGATGATAAACTGTAATTTTTTTCAGTCCTGTGTAAAATCACTGCATTTCTGTCAGCATACATACTTATTAAAAGTGAAAAAGCAAAAATAGTCCCAAGAAGAAAAGAGAATAACTAAAAAGTTTCTATAGAGGTGGGTTTTACCCTTGCTTTTATAAATCACCAGCTTCCTCTAGCAAAGTCTCATGCTTTTTGCTCTTTCTTTCCTAGATATATGTTCCACTTAGGATTGAAGTCTTCTTAGTTTCTCAGAAATAATAGCGTATCAGTTCCCAGGTGCGCATATGGTGATCTTAGAAAAAAAATCGTAGCACAATTATAGAATGACAGAATATCTCCAGTTGGAAGGGACCCATTAGGATCCTCAAGTCCAACTCCCTGCTCCTTGCAGGACTACCTAAAACTAAACCATATGACTAAGAGCATTGTCCCGATGCTCCTTCAACTCTGACAGGCTTGGCACCGTCACCACTTCCTTGGGGAGCCTGTTCCAGTGACCAGCCACCCTCTCAGTGAAGAGCCTTTTCCCATGTCCCTTTATGTCCAATCTGAACTTCCCCGACACAGTTTCATTCCGTTTCCTCACTGGTCACCAGTGAGAGGAGATCAGCACTGCCCCCTCAACTGCCCCACTCAAGAAAGTCACAGACTGCCATGAGGTCAACCCTCAGCCTTCTCCAAGCTGAACAAACCAAGTGACCTCACCTGCTCCTCACAAGTGTTGCCCTCAAGATCTCTCACCATCTTGGTCACCCTCCTCTGGACACACTGACAGTTTGATGTTTTTCTTACACTGAAGCACCCCAAACTACACACAGTACTTGAGGTGGGGCCACATCAGCATGGTACAGAGTGGGACAATGCCCTCCCTTGGCCGGCTAGCTATGCTGTGCTTGGTGCATCCCAGGACGCAGCTAGCCCTTTTGGCTGCCAGGGCACGCTGCTGCCTCACATTCAACTTGCCATCAATCCAAACCCCCAGATCTCTTTCCACAGGGCTGATCTCCAGCCTCTCATCCCCCAATCTGCACATATAACCAGCATTAGTATCCTGTCCTTATGCTCCTTTCTTCATCTCTTCTGACGTCCTTCCTCCTTAAAGCTGTAAGCTCTGGGCAGAAAGACAGGGCATGCAGGGAGGGCCAGCAAAGGATACCTGCAGGAGCCCAAAGACACATTGCTCTTGCACACGCTCTAACTTTCTATTTCTCTGGGTCCTATTTCACAACCACATCTTCTAATTTCAGGAGATGTAACAGATCACATTTCAAGGTCCATCAACACAACTCCAAATCATACCAATGGAAGTGCTTGCTAAGGCCACCAGGAACCTCCTCTGCACCTTTTGTGCCCTTAATTACTGACAAAGTCCCTGTGGCTGCCCCTTGCAATCAAGTGGAAAGTCAGGGTAAGCAGAGCAAAGGCTCCAGTTTCCAGGACTTCTACTCTTCCAGGACTGACCAGACAGCTGCTAGGATCATTGCTTCCTAAACTGGGACTAGGGGTTAGTTGCATCCTGTAACATACGTATCAATACTGATACAGATATAAAAATAACAGGAGCAAGGAGAAAAAAAAAAACAAAAAAACAAAACAACCACCACACCCAAAACAGTTTTACGCTCAGAACTTCATCTTAGAATCTTACAAATCTCAAAAGCCTGAAAAGGTGCAGCACCACTTTATGAAGTCAGCTAAAGAGAAACACAATGCTTGTGCTCCCCCTGGTGGCTCTGTCCTCAAAACACAGCGCAGCATCAATACCGATCTGAACAATGGTTTTTGAATAACCATAATAATACATAAAGAGCTTCATCTGTTTCAAACATGAAACTTTGCCTTCATACAGAAAGGAGACACTGCATTTAATCACAATCAGAGTGAGAAAGCATTTGTGAGAAGTGGAAAACAAAATCTGCGAGTTGCTTTGACCTAAATAAAAATAAGAGTTTCTGAAAACATCCTAAACAAAGTGTTGTGAAAGGTACATAGAAGATGATGACAAGACCTATACCTAAATGAATCAAAGTGGCAAATAAAGTTTACTCTGAATATATATTTAAATCCAAAAGGAGGCGCATTAGGCACAGTAATCTACATGCAAACCTCACCGCTACTTGTCTCACAGCTGTTCAGGAAAATTTGAATGAATGGATGGACTCAGCTCCCCCACAGGACCCTACTGTTGCTCCCTGATGCCACCAGTAGGTGCCAGCTGCCAAGAGCCTGGCTGGGAGTGCCCATGACCTGGCCTCAAGAGTGAGACAGTTTCTGTCACTTCAGCTTTGAGAGGACACCATCAGCCTCCACTCTCTACCTGGGTAATTTCTCGACATCGAATCTTCAAAAGCTTAGAAAAAGATGAGGGTCTCTGTAGTAATAAAGGTAATGTAAAGGGTGGCTACCTGGAACAATGTCAGGTTTTTAGAGAGACCCTTAAGGACTAATATTAGTTCAGCCATGTTAATTGGCTTCAATTTTTGTAAGTTGAAAAAAAAAATTAAAAATCACAATTAAGACCAAGATTGGATCTTGAGAACTTCTGAACTTGTCAGTCTTTCAAAAGAAAGAACAAAATTTGAAGAAACAACAAAATTTGAATGCAACTCTTTGTAAATTACTTACTTCAGGCTGGAGAAAAGAGGTATCTGCACATACAGCTAGATTATCTCTGCTCAGATCATGTTCTAGTCTAACCTTAAACTGCCTTTCAGGAAAACCTACGTATTGTAATCTGCTTGGGAATTTTTTGGCAAGCCAAGTTTACCTACACAGGTAAACCTGCACATTTAGATTTTAAATACTGCCTTCCTTCACAAGCTATCCTTTCCTGTTAGGCTAAGAGCTGGAAACAAAGATAGCGAATTATCATGTTGGAAAGGGCTATCTGTCTCTTAAAGACATATTTGATGTTTTCTATATGAAAATACTTCAAGTACGACACATAAAAACTACATATAATTTTATTTAAATAAACCAGATTAATTGACTATTAGTTGACTCTAATTAAAAAATATAGAGTAATATCAAACTGAATTCAGTTTTTAAGTCCTAGTCACAATGAATATTCATCCTTGCAGTATGCAAGTTCCTCTTTCAGTGAAAACATCAACGCAGCCTCTTTGTAAATCCATTCAGATCAAAATACATTCACATTCCTCCACTACACTGTGACCGAAGACTCTCTTAAGAGACACTGGAAATGTTATCTGATGTACCTCTTACTGTGTCCAGCTTCAGAAAAAGAGATGCTAGTCTCATGTAGACAGGCACACTGACTCAGAGTAAACTGTGAGCAGATGTCAGAAAAAAAGCCCATTGGCAGTCAGGTAATATTGAGAAACAAGCAGCAGCACCCCCAATCAAAGTTTAAAAACACCATCACTTGGTTAAGAGGACCTGTTCCCTTTTCTATTTTATTAAAAACTGACTGATGTTATTCGTTAGGTATAACACATGATGCCACATGATGGCACCAAACACCAAGCTTTAGCCTTACCTGCACAGGCTGTTCCGTTCTAAAATCTTCAAGCTGCTGCACATGCCATGCAGCTATGCCGTAGGGCTCCTCAGCAGTCCTGCAGTCCACAGGATTTGCACGTAACTGTTCTTTAAGCCACATTTGAGTCCTCACTGCTGGCTGTATGGGAGCTCCACTCACAGCCTGTTGTCCCAGAGTTGCATATCTCTGTCCGAAAGCTTCACAACTGGCTGCTGTAGGTTTGCTTTCAGGTAAGGCACTGTAGGTCAAGTCTAAGGCATGTCTCCTACTTGAGGGATCTGAAACAAAATCATCTTTGCTGCATGTTTCAAATTTGTATTTGCAGTCCTGTAGAGAAGATCGTCTTTTCCCCGTTTCTTTGTCCTCAATTTTTAGGAACTCCATGCTATCATGCAAACAACTTGGCCCATTTGTCCTTAATTGTGGTGATACAGCTTTGTCCATACTAGCCCTGGAGTCCACTGAATGACTAGTACCATCTTGACTGAAGGTATTTGGTGAGCTGAGTTTAGACAAGGAGGACCATTTTCTTACAGGTCGTGCATCTTTCATGTCAAGAGAATTGTCCAGGGCACCCGGATTTCTGCCTCCTCCTGACCTTACAAAGCTTGTACTCCATTTTGAGCCATCAGACTTGAAAGCTTCCCTGTGTTTGGACAGTGAAGAGCTGGCATTAGACGGCATCACATGGGCAGTGGGAACAGAAACCAGTGATGGGCTGGGCTTAAACGAGGATGTACCACTTGAAGTTGAATGATCTGAGAAGAGAGATTTATCATGTAAATAAGTACGATACAGAACTTATTAGTAACAGTGAAGGTGAAATACAAAAATAGAAGGAAACCAGTTTCTTGACAAAATACGGTCTTCTGAACTGTTCAAGACTATGAGAATTGAAACTTATTAAAGTGGGAGATTTTCAACTTTATTTTGTTCAGATGCCATCACTACAAAAAGAAATCTGTACCAGGTGGTGGCAACAGCAGCTTCAGACACAATTTTCAGGCTGTGGGCAGAAGGCAGCATTCATTCTCCAGCTTCAAGGTGGCAGGCTGTATTTCTCCCTCACCCCACATAATTTTAAGTAGCTTCTATATCACAAATGGTAGAGGTATCACAATTCAGAAGCCCCAGGACTGCGTCCTCTTCCACTACCCCTCTTCTAATTTTTTAAAGGCAAAACAATTCACTAAGTGCACTTCGTAAAATGTCAGTGCTGGAGATCTGCCAGTTTATTGATAGCCTCCTGGACAAAATTATTCATCCCTTTTGGATCTCACTGATTTCAAACTATGCTTCCTATGTTGGTTTTAGCTGGGATAGCGTTAATTTCCTTCATAGTAGCTAGTATGGAGCCATGTTTTGGATTTGTACTGGAAACAGTGTTGATAATACAAGGATTTTTTGTTATTGCTGAGCAGTGCTTACACAGAGTCAAGGCCTTTTCTGCTTCTCACACCACCCCAGCAGTGAGTAGGCTGGGGGTGCACAAAAAGTTGGGAGGGGACACAGCTGGGACAGCTGCCTCCCAACTGACTGAAGGGATATTCCACACCATGTCATCATACTCAGCAGTAAAACTAAAGGGGAGGTTGGCACGGGGGAACTGCTGCTCAGGGACTGGCTGGGCACCAGTCAGTTGGTGGTGAGCAATTGCTTTCATTTGCACCACTTCTCTTTCTTGGGTTTTGTTTACGTTCTTATCCTCTCCCTTGTATTTTTTCCAGTTATTAAACTGTTTTTATCTCAACCCATGAGTTTTCTCACTTTTAACACTTCCAGTCCTCTCCACCATCCCACGAGGGGCCAGGGGGAGTGAGTGAACAGCCCTATAGTGCTCATGCTGGCTAGGGTTGAACCACAACACTTCCCCAGGTGATTTGCTAAAAACCAAGATTCTGAAAAATTTTATGTTCCATTTAGGTTTTGTGTTATTTACAGACCCAAATACAATGCCATGCAGAAACTGTGTGTAACATAATTTATTAAATCTATCCCAAGCTGAAATATCAAGAATAGAAATAAGTGAGTTGATATTCAGCAGGGGATGGAAGAACAAAGATGAGAGAGGTATGGGAGAGGTTACTGGGGACTGGCCGAGAGCTCTCACACACCCAGCAACATGTGCTTAGCATCACAGGCTGTGGACTACCAGAAATAAAACACCTAATCCTCTTATTAGAGGATCAGCTCCCACCAAGTCACATGGCTGCATCTTAGTAGGCTCGTATTGCTCGTTAAGTTAATGGCAGATAAAGAGAATGAAATTGCTCTAATTAAACTATTCTTTTGGGGTAATTTTTGCCAGGAACAAGACAGATACATGCTCCTTATTTCTCTCATCCTAACCTAGAGATCACTTATTTTTTTGTGATTTGTCAGATGGTACAAGAGCTCATAGTGGGACAATTAAAAAGAAAAAAAACAAATCAATCAGTTGCTCTAGAATACAACTGACATACCCAGTCTGATGGCTATACTAGCTTAACGCAATTTGTTGAAGGCCAGAACACATTATTAATTGGGCACACTTTCAGAGGAGATATTTGACTCAATATACTATGGCAGCCACAGTCAGGAAAAAGAAGAGAACTTCCAATGGTGCAACAACTTTTAAAAATGGCAGCACCACTTCTTTTTCTACATATCCAAATAAAGATATCCTTACCCCCAACCTGCATACTCCCCCCTACTTGTGACCAGACTTCCTGACTCCTTGCACTTGCAGCACAACACAAAATAATATAGCCCTACAGCCATGCTCCTCATGAGAAAAATGCATCGTAGCCCACAAAATAATCAACAGCTCCTTGACTGATACCTGTTTATTACATACTTGTCTTCCTGCTCCTAAAGAAGCCAGGGCTCCTGAGAAGGTAGAAATTCTTTCTGAAGTCTTCCTGCCTCCTAATGAGTCACTGCCCCACCACATACCCTCCCGTTTCAAAGCATAATCTCACACCACATTCTCTTGCCTCTACTCAGCCACCTACTTTCAGAGTAGTTACTGCACACAGCTATCTTTAAGACTTGACAAAACTGTCAGAGCTGGTTGAAATGGACCAACAGTTTAAGAGTTATTCATAAGATGCTGATGACAGCCATAAAATACACACAGGATGTTCACATTAGAGAAAGTGAAATGGAGAGAAGAATACTACCAGCTTGTTACCTGATGGATTGTATTGCTAGTAAATGTGAGGTACCATATTTTACATGGAAGAGGAAATATCACCGCTCCTCCCTGCACTTCTTCCTTAAAAATTCCATACTGCAGAGAAAACATTTTCTTTGGCTTTTTTCTGTCTTGACATTGCTCAAGACATGGGACATGTTAAAGAGGAAGACAGAAGGCCACACAACCCATTTCAAGTGGAAGGAATCATGGCCTTCTGATCAAACACATTTGTGCCCACAGCTACTGCAGCAGTGGAGACAGTGATATGCAACACTACAAGTTCTCAAAATTGTGATATGCCCACCACATGTAACCAATCTGCCTGTGCCAGGTACAGCATCAGCTTCTCTCAGCTCTGTCTTCCCATCTTTCCCCATAGCACAGTAGACACTTGCATAGATAACCACTACAAATCAGGTACGTCTTGCTATTCCACATAGCAGCACAAACTCAATTCTGTGAAGGAAGCAGTCATAGGCTTTTTATATACCAAGAAAATAAAGAGTATATTAGGATTCAGAAAGAACTGACTGTGACGACCTATGTTTTTGGCTATGCAGATTTCTATGAGTAGAAATGTCACATCTGCAAAAGAAAGGTTAAAGAAACCCTATCTGTATGCACATATCTGTAAAAGTTAAATACAGTTCCATACCAAAAAAGTTATAGTAGTATTTAGTATAGCATTTTCAGTCTGAAATTCTGACCTAGTGTCATCTACACACAGTCTTCAAACTAGAATTAAAACCAATAATAATTAGAAGTATATGATCTCCTTCAGCTGTTTTTATTAGAGTACAGAGTTATTCATATATAGTAAATTTTTATTTTTCCTTGTTCTACTCTGAATTTAAACCCTGAGTTAAACTTTTTTGCACTTCTGATTCTAAACTCTCAAAGAATATTTAAAAACTTGGAATGCCATGTACATCCAACTACAGCTAATGGATGTCTTTGGTAATTTGTCTCAAAGTGAAACACATCAATTTTAGCTTCAAGTTGTCTTAATTATTTTTCCCATTAATGCTCACTGAAACATAACAAAATTCACACTTCTTAGACCGTCTTGCTCCAATCTGCCTTGACTGCATGCTCAGCTGGAAAGAGAGACAGTCTGCATTCTGGCTCACACAAAAAGCATGAAATTCAGAAATTTCATTGAAAATAAGAGAAATCCAGAAAGAACCATGGAACTTAAGACAATACTACTTCTGTAGTCATGGAAATAACCTCCATCTGGCCAAATCCTACCAAAGACTAGTTTATCCAAGCAGCAGATTTTCCTCTTCCATACAGTCACCAGTAAGCAAACACCTAGTTCAGAATTAAAAGTGCTCTCTTCTCAGCCTAGTTCAGTTTTCAATTCACCAAGCTAGTATTTATTTGAAGATTGATTACAAACTCTTAAACATGGCTTGTGTGACAGGAGGGGATTCTCGGCCTCTACTCTGCTCTCGTAAGACCCCACCTGGAGTACTGTGTTCAGATGTGGGGCCCCCAACATAAAGAAGACCTGGACCTGTTGGAGAGAGTCCAGAGGAGAGCCATGAAATTGGTCAGAGGGCTGGAGCACCTCCCATAAGGGGACAGGCTGAGAGAGTTGGGGTTGTTCAGCCTGGAGAAGAGAAGGCTCCGAGGAGACTTAACAGCAGCCTTCCAGTACCTGAAGGGGGCTACAGGAGAGATGGGGAGGCACTCTTTATCAGGGAGTGTAGTGAGAGGACAAGGGGTAACGGGTATAAGCTGAAAAATGGTAGATTTAGACTGGACATTAGGAAGAAATTTTTCACTGTGAGGGTGATGAGGCACTGGAACAGGTTGCCCAGAGAAGCTGTGGATGCCCCATCCCTGGAGGTGTTCAAGGCCAGGCTGGATGAGGCTTTGAGCAACCTGGGCTAGTGGAGGGTGTCCCTGCCCATGGCAGGGGGGTTGGAACTTGATGATCTTTAAGGTCCTTTCGAACCCAAACCACCTATGATTCTGTGAGTCACCAGCATCCTTCACTGCTCTCAGTAATGAAAACTTAAAGAGATGGGGGGAGGGGGGGACGGGACGACACAGACATACATGCGTACATATATATACAGCTAGTTGCTACTGGTTTTCCTTTGAACAGTATCAAGATTATATGTCAGGTTTCGTGTTTCAGTTAGCCTAATAACTTTTTTTGGGGGGCCACCACAAAGGTCTGTAGAGTACCTAATAGACATGATATTTTAATACTTCATCCAATACTGCCCAAACCACATAAAAAAGAACTGAAAAAATTATATTTTACAAAAACATGCTACAAGACTTCTACCGCGTAACAGCAGCAGATGGAATAAAAAATGAAGAGCATTTCATATGGATTTCTTACTATCTTGTGTTACATTCCTGAACTATTTCATTACTGTATAACTGGCATAGAAAATAATGTAACAGAATCAATTTTGGTCTTAACTAAAAACCTAATCATAGGAGAGAGCACAGCAGACACTTCCTTCCAAAGAAGAGGAGAAGAAATAAATCCTCCAATATAAAGTTAATTAATGCCTCCTACTCATTTACATGTTCTTGTGATATGCTTTTTAAATCACTAGTGCCAACAATGTTTATCATAACTAAAAGAAAGTCTCTGAAACAATTTCTCAGGCCAGATATACAACACAATCATTTAGCTACTTAAAATGCTTATCTGTTGCCAAACGGTCAGTCATAACACACAAGAGACAGAGGAGTTTCACTGTAAGCCTGAATGACTTCTTTAGCTGCAAACATGAAATTAGTGCTTTAAGAACTGCCATCTACAAGATATACTTCTATATTTGACAATTTCTTCACTGCTCCCAATAAGATATTATCAAACAACAGCAGAGCCATCAGCTAACAGTTAGCCAATACTCATCAAAACCAAAATGCATATGATGCATATGTTTATGGGATGCAGCATGTGTATCTAATACCACTGAAAACAGAAAACCTTCCTTGTGTGAAGGGCTTTGAAATTTGATATTTTATCCAGGCTATAATTAGAAAGCCCTGGCCATGGAGAAAAACACCAGTATTAAAAACAGCTGACCTTTCTCTTCCTGCCTCCCCCTGCGATCCTCCCCTCCCCCCCAAATGCTGACATAGATTACCCCAATCCAGAAAAACAAACACAATTATTCTTATTAACTGAGCAGAAGATAAATGCAGGAAGTCAAGTCTCCATTATACAAATTGAAGGTCTTGAATCTGGCTGTGGTTTAGTGTACAAAAATTCTCACATTCATTACAGGATGTCAGTTCTTCTGAATACTTCTCTGAACTGTTTCGTGATGCTTAACTGCGTGGACCCCAGCAACGCACCACAAGCAACTCCAGCATCCAACATCTGACTTACTGAAGGGGCCCCCCAAGTATTCACTCTACCACACAAGCATGTGGCCACTTCCCAGAAATCTCCAAAACAGCTGCTTTCAACAATAGAAGTGTCTAACTCTCCTGGGAGTTGGTCAGAAAACAAAGACCATGGGCCAGTGTGCCATGACAGCAGTATTTATGCTACACGTGTTCCCCCCTACCTATCTACTTACAAATTGGACTAGCCTCAGTGTAGCATAGATAAATCAGATGAGCCAACTGAGAAATTTCAAAACAGACAAGCAGGAGGTCAGCCCTAGCAAAAAGCCCTGAAGAGACCGACTCATCAACCTCTAGAAACAACAGCATCCTTTTTCAGGGTGCAGTAGCAGTCACAGGAACGGTTTGAGTTTGGTTAGTTTGTTTTGGTTGGATTTCTTTTGCTGTCGAGAAATCTTCACCATTCTCTTTACAAGCCCTGTTCGTATTATTTCAAGTTTACTATGTCAAAATAATAGAGGTGAATGAGTGGAGGAAATCTCTGTAAACAAATCTCATCCAAAGAATAAATAAATACAGGCATGCATCATAGAGAGCTGTATCAGAAACAGAAGCACTGCAACCACAGGAGAGAACTGTTCAGACATTTAACAAGTTCTGTATGAGAAAGCAGGCCCAAAATCCTCAAAGACAGTTTAGGAATTGTATATCAAGTGCTATGTTTGTACAGCAAGAAACTAAACCAAAATAATAACTAACAAAACACTTATTAGATGCAAAATATAATTTAATACTAATTTAAAATAAGACAGTGTTGAATACTAAAACACTTACTGCCAGCAAATTAAGTTGCCTGTGTCACATCTATGACTTCAAAGAAAAAACAGTCATGTGGTATTCAGAAGCAAGTTCAGTTAATGTCATTTGGAAAAAAAAGCAAGTTCACTGGCCTCCAGCATCACCAGTTACTGTACTGGCAGTGTCAATCAGAACTGTTTTACATAGGAACTGGACAGCTCCAATAACTGTGAGTCAGTTCTCCTTTATTTCAAACTAATTCCCGTAGAATTTAAAGAAGCAGCATGCAGTTCAAAAAGCAACAAGTGAAATATGTTTTACAGGAGAAGATTATTGAGCAGAGAGAAATAATTACAGCAGGGTCTACTACTGCAAGATTCTACTCTGCTTTCCTTACTGTGCCCCATTATTCCAGATGCCAACGTTAGAGAAATGTGAAAGTACAGATTCATTAAAAGCACATCAGGCAAATACAATACTATGGGGTATGTAACTGAAGCAGAAAAGATTTCACAGACTGTATCTGATCAGAGAGTCTTAAGTAAACAGCAAGTAACCTCAAAAGCAAATTTTTACTCCATATCAGTCACTGGAAACAAGTTAGTTATAACTACTACTGGTCCAAGCTGACAATAGCCATGAAAAATGAAAACTGGGTTTCTGAACCAGATTTGTCTGCTAAATTAATCTACAAAGGCAAAGGCTAACCTAACTTACATAAAATCTCTTTAGATGAGAAAAACTGAGTACCTTAAGATAGAAGTAGATCTTAAAAGAATGAACTTGTTTTACCAGAATACAATAAGCCTTTGATTTATGCGTTTTTGCCTCCTTATCCCACATATCACACATCCACAGTCAAATATAATTGGGATTTCTAGACATAATAAAAGGACACTCTGAACAATCACTTTCAAAGCTGAACTTTCACAACGGTAACTGCCACATCCACAGACACCCCATGTTCAATACTTTCTCTTTGTGTACCTTTCTGCTTAACAGCTCTTCAGCATTCAGCTTTGGTGCTATTATTACTGTCATACCTACAAAATATCTGATGGAGAACAGTGCTACAGGGTGTTCATAAGCTGCTGTACAAGTACATGTGAGTAACACGCAACTGGCCACCACAAAATAGTAAAAATATGTATAAAATGCAGATGTTTTCTGTGTAAAAGAGCTGAAACTTAATAAAATAGAATTTTTGTTCCCTGTAGTATCTATCTTTCTCTTCCAGCAATCTGGAGCTATTTTTAAGAAATAGTTATATAACCAAGTTAGAACCATTTTTAGATTAACAGGTTCTATTTTTTTCCCCCCAGATAAGAGGATAAAGCAATATTCCAGAACAGCAGTCACGTAATCAGGCAACTTCATTTTGCAGAAATAAAAGTACAAGTAAAAACTTATATAGCCACAGGGATTTTTTTTTTCCTTTGCAGTTGTTTTTTTTTTTTTTTAAAAGCCCAGATCTTAACTTGCATTTGCCTTTTTATGAAGGCCATCTACAGTTTCCAATTCCATTTTCCTACAACAAGCACTTAACAGTGGAGACATGCAGAAATCAAGTATCCCCTTAGGACCCTCATTATAAGTAATGGCTAAAGAAAAAATAAAACAAAACCACAAACCTACTGATGTCACAATATATCTGTCCTCCTCCTTCCTGAATCTGCAAGATACCCATGCCACAAATACCATCTACTTCAACAGCCACCAGATACTGCCTCTTGCTGGTACTACTTCTTCATCCCCAGCTAGGGATGACTCCAAAAAAATCAGAGTAACTTCGCCCATCAGAACAGAAACCCACCCTGCCCTCCAGAGGCGGAAAATTCCAAGTATTTTTGTTCTCTGTAAGAGAAGATCCTGTAGCAGGAACATACCTACGCCCTCCACTTTCCTATTACAAGACAGACAGAAGCTGTACTTTCTCAGGCTCCAAAGGAAACTTATTTGTATTATCCCAACTCTTTAACTCACTCCAAGTGCCTTCTCCAACAACAGCATTCCCACATTAGCCAGGCTAACGCCTTTCAGCAGCGATACCACCTCATCTAAGACATGAAGACAAAAGGAGGTGCATGTGAGGAGATACTCACAGGAGAAGTCTCATACAGAACTAAGCAGAGAGACTCCCTCCAACCCAAGCAACCAGAGCAAAACCTGAGGGTTCCCACAGAGCACTACTGTTCCATGCAGTTAAAACTTGGTTGTTTACCAAGGAGCATATCAATCCATTATATTTTATTTGTACAGGCAGAGAGAGAGCCTACAATTTAATGTCAAGTAACTGTAGAAGGTTAAATCCCATTTTCAGCTTCCAAGGAGAGTTCCTGGCTGTGTTTTTGAGATCATTATCCATTACTGAAAGTTTAATACCTGCTCCTAGTAAGATGGTCTTCAGCTTTAAAATATCATATTTAGACTCACCCAGTGCCTGTTCTGCGGTGAGCAGAGCAGTGGATCTCTTCTCTTGGTTCACAGCCCACCAATAATAGATCTTTCCAACAGAAGCAGCAGATTTCAGCTTTGTGCCAGGCTATGCAAGTGTGAAAGAGAGGCATACTTTCATCTTTATCTACTCTCCCAACCTCATACTCTAACCCCATTTCCTCTACTGATTTCCCCCAGTTGAGCCTTATACACAGTAGTCATCCTCCCAGTTTACCTCTGCATTCTCAGTTTGGGAGCCTCACCTCAAACCTATAATCATAAAATAGAACCATTTAGGTTAGAAAAGACCCTTAAGATCAAGTCCAACAATTAACCTAACACTGCCAAGTCCTCCCATAAACCATGTCCCTAAGGGTCATATCTACATGTCCTTTAAATATCTCCAGGGATGGTGACTCAACCACTTCCCTGGGGCAGCCTGTTCCAGTGCCTGATAGCCCTTTAACGGGTGACCCTTACAAGTATTGTACAGGCTTTTGTACAATAAGAACACATGCATATGAGCTTCTACCCAGATGGAAAAAATGCTCTCACAGGCAGAAGCAGGTGCTGCAAGCAGCAGTAAGGCTGCCACAGGTCCAGCGAGGCAGGAGGATACTGCTGGCCAGCTTTCATGCTGCTTCATAGCAAAACTGTTTATCTCCTTCCTCCCTCCTTCTGCTGCTGACGAAGGTCAGGTCAGGCCAGGTCACCAAACACAGGCAGTTTGCCGCAGCACTGCCACTGATATGTACTGCTTGGAAGTGGTTAAGGTATCACAAGCAATTTACTTCATGCATTTTGGGAACGCCTGCATCAAGCAGTAATCCCTTCCAAGGGCCAGAAATCAGCCCCAGGAATCACAAAAATTCAACTGCTGCCTCAAGAACAATTCCTCGATAAAAACTTGGAAGTGGTTAAGGTATCACAAGCAATTTACTTCATGCATTTTGGGAACGCCTGCATCAAGCAGTAAACCCAAGGGCCAGAAATCAGCCCCAAGAATCCCAAAAATTCAACCGCTGCCTCAAGAATAATTCCTCAATAAAAACTTCCTCATTGGGGAAATCTCTCCCCTTCAGATGCCTATCCCCAAATGGCAACAGAGTAATGTTTTAACAGTAGCTTATATTCAACTGGAATATGTCTGCTGAGGACCTAACAGCCTCAGCCTATGTAATTACTTACCAAGACTTGGGAAAAAACAAGATATTAAAAAACCCCAAACAAATAATTAAAAAAAACCAAATAATTACATGGAAAAGCAAAATACAATATTACAGAAGTAGATCTAGCTGTCTATTTCTAACTTTTAAATTCTTAGCTTTGTTACTCTACTCTTCATTTACCATATGAGACACTCTCTCCTTCCATTGAAGTGTCTTGGGCACTTTACATCTTTGATAACAAATCAACAGCCTACTCCACATGTAGGTCACCATCTGGAACCCAGCTCAGGTCATGGAGGATTAACCTTAAATTGGATTTGAGCATAGTTCTATACCCTACGGAAGTCACTTTTTACACTTCAAAAATTAAGCATCATTGTCCTTATTTCCTAAATGAAGAACAGGAGGCAAAGTGTACTAACAAGTAGCCTGATGTCAATTAGTAAACCTTCCCTGCTTCCTCCCACTGCTCTCTACACTGAGCAATACTGCCTAACCTGGTATAACGTATATATTTTAAACTTCGCAAATTCAAGCAGAAACAAAAAAAAATAATTTATTTTAGTTTACTCAGGAGAGAAGGGAGAGGGAGGAACCACCTGGAATTCTCAGCATTTTCCTACAGCAACCAAAAACTTGATACTTGCCAAAGGAATTTGACATTCTTATAACTAACAGAAACACTTCTGAAACCAACAGGGGCAAGAAGAAGGTACGGAAAAAGTTACTGAATTCCATCCCACAAAACTGATTACAGTACAATGAACAGATATGGAAAAACCTCAATTTTCCTGCACCTTTTTTTTCCTGCATGATCTGGCTTTCACCATTTTGACTACAGCTTCTAATATTTTCTTTTTTCAGACACACCTGTGAATCCATGATACTAAGAGTGATAATAGCTGAATGTTGTTCCACTTCTAAAACATAATTCTTCTACAGCATAGAGCAAAGTAGAGGGATTCACACTTCCGTAATGCCCATAAACAAACCTCCCTCCAAGACCTCCACCTTCCCCACACACACTTTGAAGATTTGATTTTGGTTTTTTATGGAAGACAGTTGATAGATTTAGCAAATGTGAATAATACACTGGTAAAATCAGCAGTGCTAATTCAGAGGCTATATTTAGAACTAAATCTTACACTCTTAGGAGGACTTCTGTACTGTAAAAAACAAACCTCTCCTCCAGAAGGGAACTATACTTCCTTGTATGTCCACCATCAAAGATGCCACAAAAGATAATTTTAAAGGCTGGAAAAAAACCTCATGTGTGTTACCATCTGAATAATAGTACTCTGAAGTCTTCCTGGACTATATATGCAGATCTAAATGCTTACCCCTGTTTCTTCACCTGCTAGTAGTCTGTCTGTAAAGTAATGATAGTTATATATTATTCATCTGAACCTGTATGTCACTTTTTAAATAACTATTCTGAAAATGGAAGGCCATGTGTCCTTTGAAAAGGCTGGCTGAAAGATCTGATTTTAAGTATAACCCATGTTGAAATAAACAGATACCAAATTAGGAGAGAAATGCATAATGCCCAGTATAGTCTCCTATCCTAGCTTTTCCTAATGAAAATATTTAGCTTTTCAAATAATTTATAAAAAAAAAAAAATCATTAACAGCAGTTTATTACTTCTCCATTCTTTCACTGGCAATTCATTTCTACAAGTTGTTTCTCCTCCTACTACCTATGCCAGAGAGAGATTCTAGTGCCCTGACATTACCATGATTCAGAAAATGTTATGAATTCGCATATTAATCAAAGTGACAAATCCAACTAAATAATAAGAGTAAGAAAATGTAAGTCATTAATTATGATAAATGCTTTAAAAGAATGTTTCTCATTCTGAAAGACCCAAAGTTCCTCCACCTATATATATGTCAGGCACCACTTAATCCACCAAATCCATCCTCACTGGTATGAAACACAACACTTGCTACAAATGATATAAACATTCTCAGACTAAAGACTTGATCCACTGCAGAGAACAGAACTGTAACCGAACTCCAACTTGTGTATTTGAGGTAATTTCTGCAGTCATTCAAAATAAAACATGCTAAAGCATTCAAAACAAAAAGAAGACAACACACGCATGCACAAAATCCTTCCTTGGTAAAGTTTGGGGGTTTAATCACCATAATTCTAAAAATCAGTTTGCCATCTCAATTCCCAACAGTGTGGTTTACCTAGCACCTAAATGAGATGCTGGTTCAAGGCCAACATGCCTCCCTGAGTAGCCACCGAATTTCCAGCATTACTGAGCACAGCCTTCATGTTTAAATGAAGCACATAATATAAGAACTGCAGAGTTGCTTTAAGTGCTGCTACCTGCAATGCCACCCAGTCTTCTGAGCACTAACTCCTAGATGATATTAAAACAGAAGAGGGGTTCACTGTTTACGAACAACTAACAAGCTTGAACACAATCAGAATTACATTTTTCTTTAGAGTTTGGCGATCACTTCTCTCTGAACCCCAGGAAAATTAGAAGACAGAGTTTATATGTCCATTTTGTTTTCTGATGTGCTGTAATGAATAGAGAGCCAGAGGTGGGACAGCAGAGAATGTTTTAATTGCTGCCTTTGATAATGGAAAGAATTTAGTGTTTATAAATTTATTTCCAGTTGTTGGCTCATATTTTTGGATATTTATAGTACTCATCACTATGGCATCCAAGCACATTAGCAGTGCTTTGACCAACACAAAACAATGCAAAACTGTTTCTTCTCCGTTCTGCAGCCTTTTAAGAAACATCCCAGTTGTGGTGATACTAGCACAGCATGTTCCAGAAATCAAAACCAGACCTCTTAAAAAGATAGACTTAATTTCAGATCTTACTTTTTGATCAAGACAAGCAGGGAACAAAGTATATCATAAAAGCCAGTGTCAGAGAAAACAGCTTATCAGGACCTGCTCTCCAGCTCTGAAATAAAGTCAGCTCCACAACCACTAGCTCAGAGAGTCTGAATTGACTACTCACGGCACGTATTTAAATAAAAAAATTAAGTTTGTCTAATGATGTTAATAATTGAAGTAATCTTTCACCCCAGAGAAACAGAAGAGAGCCATTTTGCGCAATGCAGTATCTAATGTGTTCTCCAGCGCTACCTAACAGTACCAGCAAATCCCTCACACAGCAAATTGTAATGGCATTCAGCCCACATCCAAGCTACCACGATGAAATCTGAAACTCTGCAAAGGGTAGCAATTTTAGAAGCTAGATACAGATCTTCACATCACCACTCAAGTAGTAGAAGGCTACTAATGCACTTCAGCTTTAGAGGAAAGCTTGATAGAAATTATTTTTGATAAATCAAAACTAACATACTTCCCATTCCATAGAATATTTCTATAACCAACCACTGCTAGATTCCCTTTTGCACCTTGGACTAACATTTCTAGGCAGATCAGGCACAATTACAATATTGCAACGATGGAGCAGTGGAAACACCAGTGTATCAATAACATAATTACAAACACTGAATGCCAGAACAGCTTCTTAACAGAAACCCCAAATATTTTTTTATCCTGTCTTTCCGTACTGCACTTTATTTTTAGATTTTAATTTATATTCTCACTTATCACAGGCCAAAAAGATTAATGATGTTAGAAAAACATGCATGGTGACTGTATTGTACATATACATATATACTGTACATATACATATACATACACAAACTCTCACTAATGCAGATTAATGAAACTATCCATATAAGCACACATAAAATAAGTGATTTAAGCAGCCTCACAAATCAGTAAGTTTCAGAGAAAAAAAAAAAAAATCCATGCTTCTAATACATGACTTCTGAAACACAGAAATCCATCACATGTGTCATGTTCTCCAAGTCCCACACCTACCTCCCAACAGCTGGAAAAATACCCACTCATGTAAGCAACAGTCTAATTAATGTTCTTCCATTTTTACAGTTAGGGTATACTACTCCCAGAGGAATACAGTACTCCCAGAGTCACATAAACAAGAACTCTTGGCAGCAAGTCAAATGTTTTATTAATTCTACTAGACTATGCTACCTACCAGAACTAAAGTAAATATTCATATATATTCATAATATACCTACTGACTCTCAAATTCCCATTTCATTCCAAAACTTCAGAAGTACTTATTTAAGACCTTCTGAATTTTTCACATTCCTCATCTCCTTCCAAAATATTCCATCGTAATTTCCATTAAGAATTAAATAAACTTTAAATTCCATTAAAAAATTAAACTTATGGGTAAACACAAAACCTACAATTTTTACTATTCACTCATTAAGTCTACATATACACAGCATCTTTGTATCCTGCAAGAGTGTGATTTCTGATATGAATCTTAACATGTAGAAAAAAAATGCAACTCTTCCAGATCTTATGTTACAAAGGAAAACAAAAAAAAAAAATTATCAAGAAAAGGACAAAGTATTACTGCACCACCTCACAAAGATATTCATTCTAACAGCATAAATCCCACCAGTATAAACAAATGTCTGTTCCTTCTCTTATTTAAATCACATATTATTCCTTTTAAACCAAAACATGATTCTCAAGATGCAAGCTTCACAAGAATTGAGCCATCAGTAACATCAGAAGTTATGACAAAGACCGTAAAACAGAAGTCTGGCCAGAACCAACCTTTCACCACTTTGTTTTAAGGAACTGACACTGGGATACCAAAAAAGTAACAAATGGAACCAGCTATGTATGTAAAGCTAACAGAGCCGAGCATCCTGTACTGAAGTCCCCTACCATACTCCCTTCAGCATCAAGGAGTAAGGTCATTTGAATACCTGGTGGAGGTGAGAGAGATTTCACGGAAAGGTCTGAATGCGGAACACATACCTTTCCTGGTGGCCTACTTCAAGTCAGATTTGTTTTCCCCCTTTTCTCCCTCAACCCCACAAGGAGAGAGAAGATGGGGCCATAACGAGACCTGACCAGGAATACTGAAGCTGGTGACGCTGATGGGAGTTGAAAGGAGAGGGAAAGTAACACAAGATCAAGTTCAGACCATGTGTCACAAGGACAGCACGTTTCATGGCTTCTGTAGAACTGGAATCACTTCACTCAGGATTTTTGGAAGCTGTACTAGACAACAGATATCCAAGCAACCTCCACAAAAACTGCTGTTGTTTTCTTCACCAGGGATTTTTTTCATCATGAGTATTTTTTCTCCTAGTCTAGACAGGGCAAAAGAATTCTTCCACAAGCAGTATTACCCAACAGGATTTTTTTTTTCCAGTGTTACTTACAAACTTACAGAAAAGCCATGATTTCCAAGACCCCATGTCCATCAAACCTGCAAACAGCCTGGCCTTCCATTCAGTTACAAACCAGGATGATCCTTTGTGGATCTATGACATTAGATTCACATAAGCACAGAAATAATCATGTTTTGGGGGTGGATCTTTATACTCTGAAGATAATAACTACTTTTTTAATTGTCCTCCCAGATGGAAAACAGCTACACTCTATACCAATAGGACTTGCGTATAGATAAAAGGAGAAAGTCATATTGAGTTTAAACAACGTAATTCACAGCTTAGCAGCTATTCAAGTTAATTTTAGATATGAAACATAGATAATCTACAGAAACCACTAGTGTCCATTACACACACATTTGGCACAGTAATAAACAAAGGCTGATTTTAAAATTGCTTTTAAGAACTCCATTAAAATACAAAGTTAAATAAAAATATAATTATACTATACTAGACAATATTTTATCTGTGTGCTCCCTTTACTAAATAGCTGCACCATGAACTTGCCAGTTCTTTACTACTGCCGAAACTTAAAAAAAAAAACAAAAATTAAAAAAAAAAACACCTCAGCAAGTTGTATTTGAATTCTTAAGAGTCTCTAAAAGAACTAGACTTCTTTTGGCTATTAAGATTTCTCTAACACCTGAGAAGAACCATAACTAAAGATTATGGATACCCCAGTGAAAATTTTTTCCACTTCCATCCCTTTTTCAGAGGCATACTGTCAAGGAGAGTATGTTGCATTCTCAAAACATCACTGTGATTTCTTCTGGGACAGTAAATCCATGGGGAAATAAAACGCCTTCTGCAATCCATTGAGTGTGTTAGCAACGTCCTTACAAGCTTTCTGTTCAATGCCACGAGAGTAAAAAAATAAAATCAACATCCATCCAGTCATATTGAGGAACAAGAAATACATCGTACTGTAAGGACAGTTAGCAAGGAAAAAGATGCTAATTTATGTTTATGTAATCCATAAATGTAACAAATTTCTGACACCTGCCAAGTATATTTTATTGTTACCAGTTTTTCTATTCCAAGGATCAGGTCAGGTGTCTGCAGGAACAGCAGCACGGAGAACCGTGCATCCTGCAATCCTGGATGCAATTTCTGAAAACCACAGTAATACCAGACACATTCTAAACAGGAAGAAACTGACCTAAAATTAGAAAAGTTACTCCTCTATCTTTTACAAGAACACTCATGTTCCTACTAATATGACAGAATGAGACGACTAACATCGTCTTTGGTCTAGTCCTCTACCACCGTAAAAGTGCCATCTCAGTTTACAAAACCAACTAAATTTTTTCTTAGAACTACACAGATTCTGCATGAGATTGTTCTAAAACAAAAAGAACAACACACAAACCCAACCTGCAATTCTCTTTACCAAGCCACATATTAAAACACCCTCTCTGTGAAAAATATCATTCTGGGTTTCATTGTTATTAGAAGAAATTTAGAAAAAGCTGCATAGAGGACTGTTTTCTAAGATAAAATTGTTCCATTAGAGGGAACAAAACACTGCATTTTTTCTTGCCAGCCCTCTTTCTTCCTCAGAGAACAGAGTCTTATTCTTACATATACACCCCTAAATTGCCTTGTTTTGACATATTTTTCTCATCTTGCTAGTTTTAAAACAATACACATGTACACAGAAGATACTTTTTACATCTATGCAACTAACATTTCTGACTAGGGTTGCCTCAAAGCCTTTTCCTGCAGAAAAAACTTGAATACTCACTAAAAAGCTACTCATTACATAAGTTATATTTGTTTTCATAAGCAGAATGAGGCATAAACTTTTCAACCAATTACACAGGATAACTACAATACAATAACATAAAATCGCGTTGGAAAAAACATCTTTAATGGAAGCTTTTTCCCTCCAACAATTTCAAAGTAGTCAAGAGGCAAGAACATACTTTAAGAGGTTTATTATCAGTAGAGGGTATTAAAATAAACAGGCAAACCTTCACAAAAGTGGTCACTTCACGAGAGGATTTGCTGTGACTGTGGGGATGGGGAACACTGAATGATTTCACAGTGAAGAGAAGAGCAGTGGATTTTGCCTGGGGCTGTATAAAAAAAATAAAAACAAAAGAACCACCACTAAAAACAAGAAAAAACCACCTAAGTCAAATCAAGACACAAGTTTCCTCTCACAGGGGCCAATATTCTGCCATCCATAGGATGAGGCTCAACTTCCGCCTTCTAAGTAAATGTCATTCTAGACAAATGCAAGTCCAGGATCTATATCCAGACAAAACACATCTAACTTTAAGCCAAATTTTAAGTGAAATAAAAAGAGCATCACAGGCAGAAAACTGAAGAGTTTGAAGAGAATCAGGCAGACTTATTACACAAATAGAAATATATTAAAAACCCACATTTCAAAATCAACTCTTTCCAGTTTAAACCTTCTTTTTTCAGTATCAGCATCAAGTCATCATGACACAAAACAAAAAAAAGATACTTTTTAAATTGAGACATAGCCTGAGGTTTTCTTAGCAACTGGCTTAGAACTGCAGCATATTCAGATGTCCTAGCTGTAGCACGAGGCTTTTGCTCTTTTATAGTTAAGTTACAGAGGTGGAAAGAGTTTCTCAATGAAATCGGGGAAAATGGAACAGGGTCCCAACTCTCACCCTGCAATAAGAAGACCATTTAGTGCTATATTTCAGTGACCATCCTGCAGCCAGAAGGGAACACAGAGCCTCCAGTTGTCTTCTTTTTTTTTTTCCCCTGGCAGTACCAACACTATTGATATTGTCTAGATCTTAACAACAGAGCCACAAGAAAAATTTTAAGCAATAATTTCATTTCAGCCCAGTTCCAAATTCAGTGCAGCTCTCAACCCAAATACCAACTGCTGATCCTCACAACAGGTCACCCAGTGCTACCTGGCACATCCTAATGAATGCAGCAAAATCATTCATATAGTGCTCTCAACAACTGGACAAAAATGACTTGTCTCTGTGTTTTGTATAACGAAGACTATTCCTCAGACTATGTACAGGCTTCTTCCAGGTTATTTTAAAATAGCATCTACAATATTATCTTTTGTATGCACCTATTAAAACTAAATTTCAAATGGAGGAACATCTGCTAGGGAGATGCTGTCACCTCCACACTTCAAATATATTTCTTACTAATTCCTCTTAAACACAAGTAGATTTTGAATTAAGAACCTTTTTCTTTTAACACATCCCTACAACCTCACTACTGGTAAGAACAAAGAACAGTAAAATTATGAGCTATTAAAGAAATTCATTTATGCACTCCTGCATTGGAAAGTCTTTTTTTCTTCCATTAAGACCATTTTTTCTTCCATTAAGATTAGTGATGAACTCACTTTAGCACTCAGCCATTGCTCAGTTTTCTTCAATCTCAAATACAGGTATTTGCAATTAATTAATCACATGCTACTTTCACATTTGTATTTTTAGCTGAAAATACAGAAAAACTGTAAGCCCAGGTAAATCAGCTATTACAAGTACAAAAGTGCACAGACACAAATCCCCAGCCTCCAAAACTTTACTCAAATTACATTGCAGCCCTGTGGAGATCAAGGAGAAGCAACTTTTACAAGCAACTTGAAGAATGCCTAGTGCTGGTGTGAGAATGTGACCATCAACCCCAGGAGCTTTAAAAATGTATAAGAACAACAGAAACACAGAGCAGAGAAAATATTTAATACTACAGCAATACACAATTGGTGTTTCATCTGCAATTTCCTCTTCAACACAACAGGAAGATGAAATTATGTTTCCTGCACACTTTCTAAGCACTACAATACTCATAAAAACTAACATCTACATTTAAATAAAAAATATTCAGGAGAACTTCTAATTACTGCAATATTACCTAACACTCAAATAACTTATTATGAAAAATAAACCAAGATTATTCTTATAGATTAACAAATCATTTTAAGCCAAATCTTATCTGTCAGCCATTTAAAAGGAAGAAAAGAAAAAACCCAAAAGATTTCTTTCACCATGTCTGCATTGGGGAAGATCCACACCAATTTTCATTCTAAATTTCATCAGGTAAGAAGCATTCAAGATGGTGAAAAGAAAAAAGAAAAAAAAAAAGTACAGTGACAATAACAATTGCTTTTAAAAACAAATCAGACAGTTCTCCAAGGGATTTAACCTATCAAAAGCAACAAATTTGGACCTATTCTGCCTGAAAATTAACAGGTCAGCTGTTACCAATCATCTCTCGGGTGAGGTTACTGCAAACAAAGCCTCCACGAGCAGACAGCAAGCATTCTTGCAGGTTTTTTTCCCCTTACCAGTCCCCACAATTCAAACTGTTTCATTCCACCCATTTGCTGTGTATTTCTCACTTTCTCATACAGACACTTAATTCCCCAAACCTGAAAAAGTCAGTCGTGAAGAAGGTGAGATGGACTAACTATGCTTCACGTAAAAGTGGTCTCTGTACATTGTTCTCTCTCACTGTTGCCTTTATACTGCCAGAACTGAGGTAAAAAGTCCATCTGACGTATCACAGAAGCTCACCGGAACATAAGCAAGGCCCTGAAAAAGGTTCCTTTTAACAGAGAGCTTTTACATTCTATTTCAAAGGTTTTTTTTTTTTTTTCACAAAAATTACTTACCAACAGTACACTGAAATGACAGCTAAAATAAAGGATGACATTAAACACCCTAACTGGACTTTACATACACAAAAAATAAAGTTTTATCTGTGCATACATTAAGGTAGAAACAGATGCGTTGAATAAAGACTAAGAGTAAAGCCTTAAGTCCTCCAGAAACAGGTAGTGTTGTAAAACTGTTAAAAAACACGAATTTACAAATCTTTCTATAGGGGATACGGCCAGTCTTCTCTGCCAAGTCCCAAGCTAGAACTGCAGGCAGTAGTAACAGGTCTTTTCCTGCTCAGCAGCAGGCTGTAAGCAGCTCACTGCCTACATCCCCAATGACTACGGTCTATCACTAAGTGCAGTACTTTGTCTATAGTGGAAAGGATTAAAAAGGAGTCCTGTGATTTTTTCAGATAAGGCTACAAATGCTACTTGAATATTTATATTAAATATTGAGTAGCTACAGAATGTTTCCAGTGTTCATACAAAGGTAGTTTAAGGCTCAAAATGTTCCTCTCTTTTGCTGTTCTGAAACTGATCTCAGCTCCGTTTGCTTCATGAGATCCTAAGTTACAGAGCTGATGAATGGAGGCCAAAGAGTTTTTTCTTTGATGTAACAGTAGCAAGGAAGAGTGCCAAGTCCTCCATGAAATCCCTCAGCAAAGATGTATAATGCTTGGCCTGCCCAGATCTCATGATACTAACCTAAATATAGACAAGATCATTGTGTGCTCCTTGTTTTCCTATCAGAATGCCAGATATCCACCACACTCCAAAAATACAGATTACAGAACACATTAAAAACAACTCCCCGAGATTTCACCTGAGCATGACACACATGATATGGAATAAAGCACCGAGATTGTACTGGGTTGGCTGAGACAGAGTTATTTTTCTTCATAGCAGCTCCTATGGTGCCTTGTTTTAGACCAAAACAGTGTTGGTAACATATCAGTCCCTGAGCTATTGCTGAGAAGTGCTTACACAGCATCAAGGCCTCTGCCACCCCAGCAAGGGGGTGCACAAGAGGTTGAGAGAGGACACAGCTGGGACAGCTGACTTGAAATACCAAAGAGATTCCATAATGTCATGCTCACTTTTTTCCAAAGTATTTGTTGCTCGGAGACTGGCTGAGCATCAGTCTGCTGGTGGTGCTTTTGCATCACTTCATTTTTGTATGGTTTGTTTTTTCTTTCACTTATTAAAATGTCTTTATCTCAGCCCACAAGTTTGGGATTTTATCCTTGGTTTTGCTCTTGTGATCCTCTCCCCCACCCCGCTGGGGGAGAGTGAGTGAGAAACAGCACGGGGGCTTACCTGACAGCAGGGGGCAACCTCCCACAATCATCTCAAAGACATTCATCCTGATAAACAGTGACATAGCTTCCAAAATACATACAATAGAAATAACTTTTTGCACAGTATCAAAGTGAATGCTGACAAATCCTCAGTAAGCACAATTTATTTTCACCAAGTTATTTCTGATTAGAACAAACAGAAACCATCTTTCTAAAAACCAAGTCCTGATTTTAAACACAATTCTTAAAAAAAAAAAAAAAAAAGACCAGTAAGAAAGCAAAAAGCCTTTGTAATTAACTGAAAGATTGCCAATAGCTGTGACAACACATCAGGCATGCTCCACCTAGTCCACAATACACCCTGAACCACTACCTGTGAAACTCCTCTCCCGAAGCTAAAGGCAAAATTGACTAAGTTCATTGAGCAGAACACTCCCACTAGCTGGAGAACAATCCTGCTAGTACTTTTTATGTGAGGCAAACTGAGCATGTGCATACCATGAGCTTGTTTCTATGGAGAAACTATCACAAAAGAAGGCAAAGTATGATGTTAAAGCAGCATCTATTTCTCTCTGCAGAACATTCACATGTGGAATTAGTGAATGCCTTTAGTTTAGTTAAAGCTAATTTTAAATTCAGAGTACATCGGTTCACATAAGGAGTATGCTACCGTCATGTGAAGCAACTTCCCCATGTATTTTTTTAGTGGAAACTTGTTAGCATCATTTTTTTTCCCCTACCCATTTAATTCTAGAAATAGGTTACTAGCATTCTGAAATAACCCATGCTTAAATTTCATTCAAATCCTACCAAAAAAAACCTTCAGAGAATAAACAGCCAAGCTCTGAGCATTAATATTTCTATTCCCCTCAGAAATATGGACACTTCATTCTAGCAAGGGATGACAGTACCTCTTTACAAGGAACAGACTCTAGTACAGACTTTAGTTCATGTTTCTGATTATCAAGACAGATAATATCCAAGTAACACAATAAGGCTGACTCACAGAGGGCAGGACACTGCTTCACAACATGAGACTTGGCAAGCAGGGAGGAAGGAAACCAAGGAAGAATGCCTCAAACATCATTATTTTCTAACTTCCAAATAATCGAGCAACTTTACCAAACTCATGCCACTACTTGCCAGGATCATAAAGATTAACCTCAAGTAAATTCAGGGACTTCTCCAAAAATCCATCATCTTCCAAAATCAGTAAGCACAGTAGACAACAAGCATAAAGTACATCGCTAGCTCTCAAGATCTAGGATCCTTGTGCTACTGCACCTAGCTGACATCAAAACCGACAGCACAAACTAGTATTTGACCTGTACACGTTCTCAATCCTATTAGCATTAGCATCATGCTAAAGTAAAAAAAAGAACCCCCCCAAGATAGTCATAATTAGATTTTGTCTCCTGAAATCCAACTCTGCCTTTCACTATATTCAGTAGCTATATTTATTAACTTCTCTTTTTTCCTTCACCAAAAAGGGCGGGGGGTGGGAGAGGGAAAGTGTTAGAAAACCATGCTCTGGACCTGCTGGAAGAAGAGTACTTGCAATACCAAAATCAAACAACTTTGGAGCTGGCTGTACCATGTTCCCTGGCCTGCCAAGAAACACTACAATTATAGATTTTTAAAAATCAGTTAGAAGGGTAACATATTCAGTTCAAAATGAGAGACAAGAGACTTCCCTGGACCTCATAACATTAAAACAAGCTCCTATTCTATCAGTTAAGCATTCCAGACAAGTCGTATCTACACAAAACACAGTGACAATACATCAGGCATGCTCCACCTAGTCCACAATACTCCCTGAACCACTACCTGTGAAACTCCTCTCCCGAAGGCAACCTCTAAATATAGCTATGGAACAGTATTTTAAAATGTGAACAGACCATGCCTATTCAGATTTTCAGATTTCTGTATGAAAAGAGATACAAATACCCATCCATCTTCAAGTAACATTTCTAATTGGAGGGGGCATAGGGGAGTTAAAAAAAAAAAAAGGGGGTTTTTTATAGAAGTTAAACTAGCAGAACATCAACTCCCCAATGCATCCAATCCTTCTCTTCCAGGAAAAATTAATTCCATAAATTTTCACACCTAGTAATTTGCAAGCAGAAATGGTAAATACAGAATCCTATTTAATAATAAGGGAAAAAGATCTGATTTATGAGAACCTTTACAGCGCACAGCACTTATCTGACAGAGGAAAGTATTTGAGCCTGCAAGAGCCAAGGGTCCTGTATCTTGTCACATCAGTATCTAGTTCTTATTCCTCCCGTCCAAAAGACAAAACTCAGAATGTGCCCAGAAGAAAGAGCTCTGCTGAGGTTTAGAGCCCATTTAATTTCTGATAAGACTGGGATTCCCTAATTAAGTAACCTAAATAAAAACAGTCTCAAAAATGCTTAAAATATAGACTTCATATTTCTTATGTAAATGGCACTGAAATAATGGTTATACAGCGACCGATGGATGGCTGGCATAGGCATCACAATGGTTACTTAAAGCTGTAAGTATAAATGCTATTATTGCTGATGGAGAACAGGAACAATTGTGCTTCATCAACGCATTCCACATTCCCATTCAGTATCTCTCACCCTCTTCCCAATAGACAATCTAAATTGCAAAAACAGCACTTTAATCTAGACCGTGCAATTTACGTAGACAGAGAATTAGAGAAGTCATAATTTAGAAGTTTATCAGCACATTTCCTACATCAAAACAACTCTAAATATTCATTTTACAACTCTTTCTGGGATCTGCTTCCATTTGATAGACTTCAAGTTGCACAAAGATAAGACACAAGACCTTGTAACTGAAAGTTTTCAGAACCTGCACTTTTTCATTACAAGAGAGGCTTTTTTCTGCCACCCACTTCCCCTTAATCTTCTTTCCTCTTTTAGCTTCAGTTCTGAAATAGCATTGACAGTCTTTTGGCCAAAGTCTGAAGTTTAAGCAGCAACCCACATGTAAAGACCTACATAGAGCACAGCTGTTAGCTGTTTGCCTTTGGGAGCTATCTTTTGTCCCTGTAAGCATAAGCCACAAGTGTTATGTCTGCCAAATTCAGAGTTGCCAGCGGGAAGGAAAGCAAGAAGGTTCAGACAGTTTTCACTGATAGTTGATCAGCTCTTGGCTACCAACTAAAACCTTTTCTTCCACTCGGTTCAGCCTGAACGAAACCTCCTACTCTATCAGAAATGAGGGAATTTTTCAACAGTTTCATACGACTTGACATTGCATTTCCACTATATTTTTTAACAGACAATATAAGATTTTCTGAAGACTAGCTGCAACCAATGCCCAAGAGTAAACTACTCAGACTTGTACAGGATAAGTTGAAAACAGTAATAACAGAGCTGACTTACAGGTAGAGGCAAGTTTAAAAAGAAAAGAACCTGGAAAAGACCGTACCAAAATCTTTTCCTCCTGCTCCATACAGGATACAGTAATTGCTTCTATCTTGCTCAAAAGTCGATCTGAATCCAGAACCACTTACTGACAGGAAACAAACAAACCAACCACACAACCCAACCACATTAACTGTGGTTTACACAGACAAAAGTGCTTTTTTACAACTCCTTAAATTAAGAGCACTCTGAATTAGAAATTTAAGATCTATTCTACCCAAACTAACATCCTCGCATTGACAATTTCTAAATTTCTCCCCTCAGCTATAAATTCATCTCCTCAGCCTCCCCAGTGTACCTCAACATTGCTCAACTTCAATAATGAAACTCAGTCATTTCATTTCCTAATTTTCCTGCCTTTGCACAATACAATATAGAGAGCAACAAACTGAATACATTTTAACATAAAAGATTTCTCTTCCTCTTGCCTTTGTCAAAACCCGCCTCCGCTCTGCACCATATATGTTTGAGCCAAACACAAGCATCACTTGGCACTATTCTTTAAAACCTGCACTTTCAAAGTGAGTCAATGCTCCTGAAATGAAGTATGAGTTAGAAGATTAAAGAAACATTTCAGATGCAAGGAAAACCAGTAAAAACAGTTTTTAAATGTATCTGACCTCCAATCCTCATACTAGTGCATTTACTAATAACTACACATCTGCACAAATGAATTCACCTGCAACTTCCAGAGATAAAGCAGACGTTAATTCTGAAATTAAGTTTTTTATTTTTAGTAGGCATAACAGAAAGGAAATAGCAAAGCCACATTTCATTCTCTGAGCATTGTTAAAAATTGTAATGATCTGTTAACTTGTGAAAAAAATTCCCCTCTGAAAAATCCCCAAGGCTTCTTCCCAAGCACCACATTGGGAGCAGATGGCCAGCATCAAGTCTGCAATTACCAGTCTGGCCTGGCAGTCCCACAGATGACAAGAATACTCTTTTCCTTTTTGTGGGTGCAGGGAGGGAGCAGCTCAAGAAATGCAGACAACTAGGTATGGTAGACAACAGAACTTTCCACCAAAAACATATGTATACATTCAATTTCCAAACCTGTTCATTTTACATTTAGGTTTCCCTCCTTTTTTCTTTAATATTTTCTTTTCTTTAATATTTTCTTTTCTGCTTCTTTTCAAACAAGGCAGCAGGAAATCATTAAGGATACAGTAGAACTGACCATTGCCAAGCATTGCCACAGACACAAACTTCATGAACTTTCTGTTGTTGTAATTTTTCCCTCTTTATTTTACCTTGGGAAAATCCAAAAGCAGCTTGTAACAATGCCCTATTAAAAGTATGCAAATGGACAGAGTTATTAGTTAACTGTTAACAATGCCTATCAAACTTGTGACTGTATCAGTGTGCTATCCCTCCCCCTCCCACCCCCAAAAACAGTTGTTCTGCTCTCCTCTTTAGCCAGGAGGACATCTGAGGAGGTGCTGTTTCATTTCCTCTCCTTCCTCCCATCCCTCAAATGGGGAAGCCCTCAAAAGGGGGGAGGGGAGAGCATGTTTTTAATTCACATGCTGCATCTTAAAATACTATTGTGCAACACTTGGGTGAGTCCGACTGTAAATCTATATAGATATCTATATATATACATACACAACATCAGAGAGCTTTAATCCCCCTACATCTCTTTAAAAAAATAAAAATAAAAGCAATAAGACTTCTGCATTAATAATGGCTTACTATTTCAGTTTTATACCCAAGAATTTGAGTATTTGACTAAAATCTTTACTTTGCCAAAGCAAATAAAGGTTTAGAAGTAAAAGGCAAATGAGTTCCTTTCCAACTGACAGATGCAACAGGAAGAAGGTGGAAAGGATTTCCTCGTGCAAAGAAGTCTGACAGACTTAACTGAGGCATTTGGGGCTCTCCTCAGGAATGCTCAGCCCCCCTATAGAGACTTCCTCTCTTACATTGATTCAGCACTCCTAACTTCATTCTACTAATTCTTCTTCCTCATTTCAGCTACCACTTCTGAAAAATTTACCAGGCACAGAAAAGCTCTGGAGAAAAGTATATCATAGACCAACTATCATTACCTTAGTCTTTCAAGTCTTACTGAATTAAGGATTGAGTTTTTCTTCTTGCACAGCCTTATTACTGCCTGGTCTCTCTCATTCAGGCTTAATTCCAGTGACACATTCCATAAAAAGGATCCCAACGTTATGGAGATACTGCTACCCTGGAGGCTGAACCCTTCACTGGTAAGATCAACTTTGAGTAAACATGATGTAGTCCAAAGTAAGTTTTAACAACTTCTAGATCCTGTTGGTTTTCTTTAAAGATCATTGATTATGTGTCAAATGCCACGCAATAAAATGTAAACATATTTCCCACTAGAAGAAATGAGAAGACAACACGCCCCATCTTTGCCTCAGCCCCAATGAGTAAGCTTTCTCTGCTCACACACACAATAAATACCAGAAAGCATTGTCCTTTTGAGAGAATTGATGATTTTAACAACTGTTTTTCCAGTGCTGCAGTACAGGATATTACTTCTCTGTATAAATCTGGCATTTCTTGTAATTGCAATTATCAAAATACCTAACACAAGTACCAGCTTTGTGGCAGAGATGCAAGTTAATACACACAACTCATGCAGAAGTAAATTAATTAAACCTCACAAAAACAATTAGTTGGTTCAGCCAGGAAAACAAAGAACTGCATGCGCTCAACAGCTTTGGAAAAGTACTGCTATTTTGGGAAACATACCTTTAAAACATTTTGGATTGTTTCTCTCTCAGAAACATCCAAAAAACTTAAGTGTCAACTCACCTTCCACACTATCAGAACAGGAGGTACCAATCCCAGTGTCCCCGCTGTCGGAAGCTATACTGTGTCTTCTGACAGGATTGCTCTGACTGCTTGATGAAATGGTTGTGGAGTGCCACAGGGATTCAGTACCAGGTAACCATCCCACTGAGGAATAATCTGAGCCTATAAAGAAGGAAGCCAGAAGTCTGTCATTACAGATACAGTACAGAAATCAACAACAAAATACCAGCTAAAATGAAAACTGAATCCCATGTTTCATAGCTCAGGTTTGAGTCAGACTCTGTGCCAATGTTTTGGGGTATTTTTTTTTATTAAAATCCTTCTGCTAGGTGGAAATGTCCAAAAAAAATTTCAGTAAATACATTTTTACTGTTTAAAAACACAACCCTTAAACTGTTCTTGCACTCACTTTAGCAAGATACTTATCATACAATTCCTATCCTAGAACTGATTCTCAACTCACAGCAGAATTTTGCATTGCAAGCACTTATCTGCAGAGAGATAAAAGAATTTTAGGGCAGAAACCATTTGAAGATTTGTCCAGTGAAATACAGTGATTTCCAGCTGTGCATAAACCACATGACCCAGATGATACAATAAAGCCAGCAACGAAATCACTAACACTGATATCTAAAGGAATTAATTATCTTTCACTGTTATCAGTAGTTTTCAGTTATCAAAAGACAGACCACCAACTCAAGTAGGCACACAGTAGCTCCACACAAGCTGTCTTTGTGAGACACCTATCCATCTAGTGGTTTGTTTCATTTTTTTTTTATTATTTAAATAGTTGTTAAAATATTAAAGCACAATTCGGAGCAGCGAATAGTTCCCCTGTTCCAGAAATTTTTGAGAATGTGTGGCCTACTTTATAGTCAGTATCAAGGGAAAATATACCACAGAGTACAACCCCAGAGGACCATCACAATTTCCAATAGCCAATGTCTACATCTGAGCATTGTTTATACGCAGAATACTTATCATCATGTTTGCAGTCCAAACCAACAGAGTCACATGAAGTCACTTGGAAAAAAAACATGGCCTGTTCTTGATTTTATATATAATCACATACATATATCCCCTGTAGCAGTTAGCTTCGCATAACACTTTCAGCAGGCAATGACTCATGAAGAAATATCAGTTCACATACAACATCTCTTATGATAAATGTGGTTATTTTTAGGTCATTTAAACATTTTCAGCAGTGTCCATCCAAAGTCGTAACAGCAATTTGCCTCTGCAATGACATCTGCAGATCATTGCTACTTCCAGCTGTACTTGTTTCCCAGCAAATTAAATAGTTTACGAAAGGATGTAAAGATGAATGTGTGTGCATATATATAACCCCCTCACATATATATGAATATGTACATACTCCCCATATAGCAGCCAACTCACTAAACCTACTAGCCAGAGTGATCAACAGCTGCTCACCAAGCTACCTGTAAATTGAAGAACACAGTACAGGACGCTTCCTGATTGTATGCACTATTTAACTGTAACATGACATCTAAGACAGCCTACTTCCAGTAAGTAGGTTCTTAGAGGTCTTAGATATTCCTGTCCATCTCATTTGTCTCAACTTCATTCTCCTTTGAGGTTACTGCCTCTCCTTCCTTTAACATATTTTCCTATCTCTTCTCACAGTCTTCAGAATCACTCAATTCTCTTTCCCCTTCATTCTACTTTAGCCACAGCTTCTGCTATGTATTTCCTTCTCTTCCTTAAACTTTTTGCTTTTCCTCCCCAAAAGTCTCTTAACTCTTAATTATTCCACTGAGTAGATTTCAAGTCCAAGGGTGAGGCAGAACAGAAGACCAGAGGAGCCTGACATGAATGCCACTGCCCGTGGCTCATCACTCACATCCTGTAAGGAGGTCCCAGCCAAGACAGTAAGTGAACACCACTCCAGGTGTCAGTCTTCATACCTTCCTCTCTGTGTCATCATCTAATGTACTGAAATGTGATAGTTTCCCACACAGCTAGCAGGAAACTGGGACATTTCTTCCTCTCCTACCACCCAGCACATTTTTCACTAAACACTCTCGCCGCTTTGGGAACAATAAGAGCTCCACTTCATACTTCCCAAGCTGCATCTAGCTACTCCAGCAAGAGTAAAGTTGACTTATGAGAGCCCAAGCTAATTAAGTCAGACAGTTCTGATTCAAGAGACATTTAAAATACATTTATACAAGAGAAATTTGATTTTCTTTACCCTTTATTATGCTGTTCTCCAAAATACACCTCTTTGGTGACATTTCATCTTTTATGAGACTAAAAAAAGTGTTAAAAGAAATGCAGCAGATAATGCTACCACTACCGCACATTAAATCAAGACAGCATTAAGTGTCAAACTCTAGATCTCTTGGTTAGACAAATGTCCAGTATGTGACTATATAAACATCCACACACAGCCCCCTGAGAGAGAGATACGTTTCACTTTGGTGAAGCTTTGAGGAATAAAAGCTAAAAACAACACAGAACAACAGAGTAACTTAGATCGGAAAGGATATTCAGAGGCCATCTACTCTAAACCCCAGCTAAAAGTAAAGCTAATTAGATCAGACTGCTCAGGGCCCTGTCCAGATGAGTCTTGAACACCTCTGGGGACAGATTCCACAACCTCTCTGGGCAGCCTGTTCCAGCATTTAACCACCCTCTGGGCAAAGAAGATTCTCCTAACATCTCATCAGAGTCTCTCGTGTTCCAAATATATTGTTATAATATATCCCAAAATATGCAACAACACAGTGCAACTAGAGTTGACAGTAAGGATCAACATACTAGAGGGGGCAGACAGTCATCCCCATCGGGATTCTACAGATGCTGTAAGCTAAGGAAACAAAAAGCAGCACAGAACACCCCCCTATAATCTATTCTCAATTTTACACCCACACACATACAGCCTGGGGACACGCTAAGCCTCAAGTGTGATGCTGAAACACAGGTCCAGGAGGACTTGCTGGCACAATACAGATTAATCCAATGCTTTCTGGAGCACCTTTGCACCAAGGGCAGTTCAGCATTTCTAAGCGAACTCATGAAGCCTTATTTTTGAGCTGGTAGGCCTGAAGGGAAAGTGCCGGTACGCATCCATAGCTACACACAGATCAGCATGAAGCCAGCACGTTTATTAGCTCTGGCTCAGCACAGGCCTGCCAGATTCCATCTCGCTCTCCAGGGAAACACTCAAGTCCCTCTGCACGGTGCTCTGGGCTCCAGAACAGTCTCTTCACTCAGGTGCTCCCTCTCACTATCCCTCCTAACACACAGCTGGCTGTGCACAGCAGGAACGCACCCACACTGCTGTCACCAGGATCATGCCTTTCCCTTACAGCCATCCTGTACAGGGAAGCATGGACAGAGGCTGCGATGGGGTGGAACGGTCTCATTTTTCTCACTTCCTGGGGTTCTACTGTTTAGAAGCAGTGTCTGCATTTAAAAGAGATATGTCTGAAGAAAGAGAACTGGTTTAGAATTTGAACAGGCAAGCACTATGTGCTTTTTAACCTATTCTAGACATGCCAACAGAACATGGTTGCATGTGATCACTTCAAGAAATGCTTTCTCTTTGCATCCCACAGAACTCCTGATATTAAATGTGCTGCATTTTTTAAAAAGATAGCTATGACATATTCTAGGAGTCTACACTTTTTAATGTTCCATGGCACACCTACATCATTGTTTTATCTTGCTGACCTAATGGTGACTCTGCACACTAGAAGGCCACTACAAAAATATACTGTCTATGTGAAAAAGAGCTTTACAAAACTAATTGAACCCACTCCCATAAATGGCCAAATAAAAGCAACAAGACAGTAGAAACAGACTCAGTAATTAAGTCTCAACAGTAAGTCATGTGTACCCAAATCACAGTGCCAGAGAGCAGACTCCCTCCCCATCACTAACAGAAGGTAATTACACAAGCTGCAATAAGGAAACATAACCCATAAAATAAGACCTTATAGACCTCATTAGTCCAAGCCATTATTTAAAAATTCATTTATTAGTTTCATTATTTGAAACTGCCCTTCTGAGCCAATACCTGAAGAATCACAAATCTCTATGCACCCTGTTTGTTCTATGTTCCCCATCTCCTTTTCAACAGCTCTCTGTAAATGCATGATCTTTTGTGCAGCAAACAGCCTACTAAATGAACCAAGTGTTAAGAGGAGAAGATACACAGGATTCCCCACACTCCTCAGTTTGCACACCTGCCTTACCCTGCTGCTTTAATCTCAAACCTGGCAATCAACAGCTAGCATCCATCTGCTCAAAATACAGAGTAGGGCAACAAAACCAAGCAAAAATTGCTAATAGATTTGTGCTGCTAAGCTGTATATTGTCATCTGACTATGATCACTCCTATCCAGGCCAGGAAAATCTACCTTTCATAGGATTTAACAGAAGAGAAAGAAAAGTAGTGTCACCCTATCTGGCTATAATTTCCAACAACAAACACAATAAATAAAATACACACAAGATCCCAAACAAATTTCAGAAGGAGCCTTGTTTATACAGTTGACTGCGTCCTTGAATTTGGTGGGTCAAATATACCAACATAGTGCTGTGTTCCCAGCCTAGGCATTTGAAGCAGATCAGTTAACAACTAAGTGCAGGAAGTAGATTATTTATTTAAACAGAACAGTTGTTGAAATTTCACTCCACAAAACCATGTATCTTTTTCTGTGCATTACAGAATGCTGTCAGCTACTGCTGGCAGGAAGGCACCTAGCTAATTCTGGATCACTACCACCCCTAATTTAAGCATTATGCACAGATCCCACATATATACATATACAAAATAGTAACACCATCATCTTTATATTTGGTTATTAAAATACCTTTAACATGCTTCAATGTAAAAAATATGACTTTAAGTGACAGCTATGACACTGTTATTCTATCTAGACGCTGAATGGAAAGCAACAGCAAAAGACTTAACTGGGTTTCACAGCAGATACATCCTTACCAAAGGATACTGATTTTTCTATTCCACACCATGATCTTGACATAGATTGTGACCAGAAGTGAATCACCCATGACAGCCAGTGTGAATTTATACAGCCAAAGGATTCTGAAGGGGAGATCTCAGTGCAGTACTATCAAAACTGACAAGTATACAAAGCTCATTCTAGTCATCACAGATATGACCAGGCTGTACAATAATATTTCATGCCACAATGGCACTGAAGCCTGCCTGAAGCTCTTTCAAGGAAAGAGTCAGCATTTCAACCCCAACACACTGCCAAAGTTATTCAGTTCACCCTCACCATCAACAACCTTACCCAAAACCCTATTACTTATTCTAGAAGATCATATGGTAGTATTTTGAAAGAAGTCAACCCAACTTCAATCCAGTTCCCCCACATCTGCTCATACAGTCCCTTGACATTGCTTGAACTTACCCAGTTGCAATTTCCCCCCCACTCATTTTCAATGAATCCTTTAAGGTTCCACATGCTTTTGCACTCTCTCCCTGTCCCATAGGGCTAAGTAACCACACGTATCTTCAAAAGAAAAAGTCTACAAACAAACCCACAAATGGTCTCTCAGTTCACTGTATTGTAGGAATAAACTAACTCCAGTTAGTTAGAAAATCTCACTTCAGTCCATGTTTCATGCAGGACAATTCTTTGCCAATAAATATTCTATTTTTTTTTCAACTACTGGAAAGACAACAAATAGTGAGAAAAGGAAATGGAGGCAGGGGAACTTAAAATGCAAAAAACACCTTTTCAAACAGCAGACCCAAGAGCAGATGTCGTACTTTAACATATTTAGATAGTTTTTAAAAAAGCTGATAGCCTTATAATGGTGCAACAGCAGCTTTCTTCAATCAAAGGTAAAGCAAAAGATAAACTGGATTCACTCAATCTGATACCCTGACACAATAGAAAGAACCAGGCACATAAGTGTTCCTTGAAGACACAGCCAAAAAGAAAAACTTATATGGACAAATAAATCCTCTTAAAAATAATATTAAAAAACTGGCATCCCAACCCTGACACCTAGACAAATATTTGCTAGGCGAACTACTTCTCTATGATCCTTCCAAAAAACAAATGGCAACTTTTATTAATACAAATTTACAAAATGAGTTCCAGGTCTACACTGCAGCCTCTTCTCTTATGAGATGAGCAGTACACTGGTAAGAGAGGGTTTCTAATGCTTTCAGGGAAGATGGTGGGATGACAGTTTCAGGACCCTTTTCACAAACACTCTGGAGGCAGCAGAAGCTCATGGCTCTACCAGCTGGCCATCAACTGAAGTACCAGAAGGTCCTAGTCCCTCCTCTCACATAAGTGCAGCTGAGAGGAGGTGGACAATATAGCTTAATCTAAGTGCAAAAAGGAGCAGGGCAAAGTGGGATGAAATGACAGCCATAACTACTCAATTTTTACATTTCACTTTCTCAAAAGCACTTTACAATGTCAGATAGCTGAAGTATGATTCACCCTGAGGACTCATATGCTTTATTAGTATGCTTTCTTGACAGAGCCCACAAGCTACTTAACCGAGTTCTCCTAGATTTTCAGTTGGAAAGGGATTAGAGCAGTCCTAAGTATGAAGAAAGATGATGCACAGATATAGAGGGAAGCAGGGAAAGAAAAACAGGAATGCAAGAGTTTAAGCAGAAGAATACTGAGAGAGAGAGAGAGAGAGAGGCTTTTTGAACAGGCACTTTTACTTGTACAGCCTGCCAAAATACTGCCTGGCATACAAAGGCCCATGCCTGTCCTCCGTACTATCCATGTGCAAAAGAATTCACTTACTAGAGAGAGAGAAAAAAAAAAAAAATCATAAAATAGTTGAGGAGAAAAATGAAAGTAGGAGAAATCAAAAGAAAATCCTCAAAAAACAGTCCTCAAAATAAACATATACCTGATTGGCAGTACCAATTAGAGGAACCTGACTAGGGTCATATTTTAAGGAATACAAACTTGTGCTCCAACTTCTTGAGAGCTAAATTTTCAGTAGATTATGTCACCAAGCCTCCAGCTTCTTTTGCTTCTGGAATTCCTTAATGAAAGTTAAACTGTATACACACACACACATAGAAGTGGCTAAACATACAATCTCTCATCATAGCTAATTATAGCTACAAAACTTTTGTCTTACATACAAAACAGTATTTCAGTGTGAACCTTCACAACTTTTTTTTATGACTTTACAAATGCGTATGGTACTGTACAACAGTAAAGTTTCTCACGCGGGAAAGTATGCAATCTAGAAGAAAGAACGGGAACTAAGATGAATAAACACATCAGTTTTAACAGATGAGCTTTAGAGAATCTTGACATAGCAGTTAAAGACATAATCAGGTAGAGCTTGCTCTCTATCAACCCCCCCACACCAGAGTCCACAGGAAGAGGCACCCAGCTCTGCCTTTCCATCAGAATCCAGCTGGCTAGGTTATGTTGCTGGCTCAAATGGGTTTGAGCTGAGAATGCTGTTTGACATTAGAGCTAATCGGATCTAGTGGTCAGTTGCTACGCAAAGGCTAGTCACCTTTCCCTGGCACATATTTGCTTCTGTTTCCCCAGCATAATCCCTGCCACTCCAGACCCCACAGAAAGTGGTTCAGGAACAAACTGTCCCCACCTACAAAAAAGGCTATCTGCTAATTTGATTTCCTAAACTGGCTCAGGAAGACGTCAGACCTGAACCAAGGCCAAGGAGGGAGTGGTCACGTACAGGCACACTTCTGATGTCTAGGAGCAAGGAGCTAGAAACTAGACTTGTCCTTACCACCAAATCACACATTAAGGTGGATTCTAACTGCAGCAAGATATATATAATATAAATCTCTGCTGGCTTCACTGGGGAAGACAAAATCTGTTCAACTAGCAGAAAGCTGTGTTCAACACAGCATTCTGCTAGCTAAACAGGCAGCAAAATCCTTACACCATCACAGTATGTAATAATAGACTGTGTCCCTGATTTCTAGTCTAGAAAGTATGTATAACAGGAACTCAAACTCATAACATACTTTCTAATTTTTATGCAGACAGCATTCATCTGTAGTTATTTAATATCAACCCAATGATAAAATTCCTAACCTTGTCAGGAAAGACAGAGGTTTGTTTTCACGTCATCAATGACAGGAGCAAGACCAGAAATTCAGTCCAATTGTTGACGGCACTCCTGTAAGCTTTCCACTTCCAGACAGAGCATTTGCATAAAACAGAACTTAAAAATACAAACTGCAGATGTTTCTTATTTCACATTTGGCACAGAGACTACATATATTACCTCACGCCTCCTAAGCTGGCTTGCCTCTTTGTCTTCGGACTAGATGCACTATTCACCCCATAGAAACACAAAATGATATTCTTAGTTTCCATTCACTAACATACAGTAACTGCAAAGGAGAAGGCTACCTTGTAAACTTGGAAAGTTTATCACAATATGAAGAGGGGAACATCTAGGAAAATAAACACATTAAGTTAAGCTTAAAGTTAATATAAACTTTGAACAGCGAGCCCTCAGGACATGCAGTCAGTTCCTAGAGTCTGTTAAAAAGCTGTGTACTTGTAGGTAACCAGCTGCGTCCTTCTCCTATCACAAAAAAAAAGCTAATGATCACAGATTATCATCTATGTCTCAGCCCTTCTTGCAGCTTAGCTGTACTGGTATTCAAAACCATGATCAGGTAAATTTTTCTCCAAATTCCTTGTCATTCCAACATTCTCCTTAAAGAATTACCTTTGTCCTGCCTCATTCTGTTTAAAGGGTTAATTCAGTCTCCTCTATGTGAAGTAATCACAACTGCTCAAATGAGACAAAAAATACTAAACTGTTTTAAGCAGTTCCCACACTTAGCAAAGTGGATCAAGTAAAGCAGTCTAGCAATCTTACTTTTTTCAAACAAAGAGCATAATTTCTTTCCTCCTTGTAATCAGATATCAGATCTAAAGGCATCCTTGATGCTAAAATAAGTGGTGAAGACAAAGAAAAAAAATTTGGGTTAAAAGGATGAAATCCTGGCTTCACTTAAATGATTAGGACATTTTCCTTACAAACTTCCAATGTTCATGTCACAAGGCACAACTTCCCCCCAAGCTCAGCTTCTCAGCTTCCACTCACACCTATTCAATTCAAGCAAGGACAACACTCTGGAATTTAAAAAGAAAGAGCAGTAGTAAAAAAAACCCAACCAACCAAAAAAAACCCTTCACCATCAACCCTACCTAGGATACTTCCAGACCAAACCCATACTACTTGTGTTTCCATCTTCACAACCACAATCATTTTTTAAGTAAAACTTCACATTACGATAAATCTACCAACCAGACAAAAGCCCTCGTTCAATCACTTTGGTATTTCAGATGACGAAGTGAACAGGAAGAGGTTAAGATCACAACTGTTAGCTTTGTTTCCCATGAAGTCTAGCAAAAGTGAAAAAGTTTCAAGCAATGGTATTTTCAGTGCCTTTTAGTGCTTCTAGCTGGGTCACTATACTCCCACTTTGTTTTCTTATTACCCACAGAACTATCAGGCCTTTGATCAGTGCTAGTCACTGAACTTTTATACAAAGGATTAATTCTCAACTATAAGAATGTCTCCAAAGGTTCAGAATTGCCAAAAGGTATAAATAGCTTTGCTGTAGAGTAGGCATTCAGGAGAGAATAACAAATCTTTTAACAAAATACAGACTTGAAAAAAGTCTTATTTATTCTGAAACATTTTAAAAAGTTGCAGCCTTCCACACTATCTGGAAACTATGCTACAAAAGGAGTAAAGCAGACATTAAAAACATAAGGATACCTTATAAGGAATCTCAGATCTGACTCCAGGACAATTCAAGAATGTTTCTTGTCTGAATACTATACCACCGGTCTCTTAACATATTAGGAAGTTGAAAGTTTGAAAAGCATCATTTGCTTTTCTGCTTGCATTTGCTAAGTCTGCTTCAGCATGACTTTTTCTTGACACTCTTTGCACTGCCCTTCCTCAGCAAGGCCGAGATAGTCTCCTACTACCTCTCCAGTCATTATCCATTATTCTGGACCCATTTCAACCTGTATGCGAGTCCACTAATTGGTGTAAGCTACACTGTCCAGGGGAATTAACGTCACTTTTTCCTGATCCTCTCTCTTAATCTTCCTTGGCCTTCAAGGTAACTCTGAGGATTAACTATATACTTCCTGATGTCATCAACAGTGGTGAAGCACAACTGTGCTAAGAGATTTTTTCACTATCCATTTGACTCCAGGTATTCCGCACCTACCTAACACCAGCATAGGTGCTTCCTGCAGCAATGTCTCACACCACAGTCAGGCAACCATAAATCCCCTCCTCAGTACTTATTTGACTTTAGTATGCTCCTGGTCCAGCTCCCCAAATTAGCTTGCCATAAGGTTAAACAAGTGCTAGAGTGAGCAACTTGGAAGCAGTACGGACACGAGCAGAGCTACCCGGAAGGGTGGAAGCAACTACCCACTACATTATCTTAGCTGTAAAACGAAATCATGCCCTGCAATTGACCCACGTACACTCCTTCAGGCAAAAGGCAGAGTTTGCCTGTCACAACTTCCTACATTTCAAGGACTACCATACCTTGACAGAAAAAAGAAAAAAAACTTCTCAGTACTTGCCTTTCTTTTATTTGTGTTAACACCTCCTTCTACAGAGGGGCCATTCCATTCCTGAAAAACAGCAAAGATCCCTGGGGAATGAGGACAGAAAGATGAAGTGCCACTTACAGCATGGCTGGCTGTGAAGAAATAGGTCACTTGAGCGTAGCCGTGCAATCAATAGGATGATCGAGCCAGGCAACCAGGCCAGATACTAGAGAACAGTGTCTGGGGAAAGCCGGTGTCCTCCGGGGTGATTCCACAGGGGTCAGCAGTTTCAGGGCACATGAGGGATGACAGATCAGGACTAACACAAATCTAAGCACACTTGTGAACATATTTACACAAATTATTCCCTGCTGTGTGTTCTCCTCCTCTTCTCCACCTCTGGGCCTCTGCAGCCTCCCATGTGCCACATTTGGAACCTCCTCATCTTGCCCTAGACAGCAACAAACTCCCACATGGGAGCTTAGACAGAAACCAGAACCCTACAATATTTCCGTGCACCTTCCCCCCTTCGTGTTGGCATGAATAAACTTCAGGGCTACATACAGTATTATTCCAGGCCTACCAAAAGAAATACTCAAAACAAAGGCTTCCTTCTTCAGAAGGCATACTGGGTGCAGGTGCCCAGGTGCTGGCGAGGGGCTGCAGGGCGGCCCCGGTGAGGAGCGGCCAGGGCTGCCCTGTGCCGGACAGGATCTGGCTCCAGCTGACCCACTGCAGGGCACAGCCCAGCCCGGCAGCTAAGATGGCGGCTCCTCTGGGAAAGGGTGTGTAAGGGAGGGCAAAACACTGCCTGGAGCAATGAGTGAGCGGAAGAAAGGTGAGAAACACCCCTGCGAGCCCAGAGGTGAAAGTGGGAGGAGAGGAGGAGCAGGAGCTCCGTGCACCTGCGCAGATTCCCTGTCAGCCCCTAGAGAGACCAGGCTGAAGCAGAGGAACACGCTGAGAAGGAAGGAGCATGGAGAGGAGCTGCCATGGACTGACCCCATGGTCAAATCTCTTTCACCTAAATTCTAGGCGTTCTTTGGAGAAAGTACAGATGCACTTATCCTAACTAGCACTTCCTTCACCACCATCCCCTAGTATAGACATGATGGCTCAAGCTGCTTTTTACTATATACTTACTCTGTACAACTGTTTAAAATTAATGCATTCTTCTCAAAAATCATTAAACTAATTACTACTTCTTTTAAAGTTTTAAAAGCAGAGAATTACTGGAATACTGTCTATATTCAGTCAGTAAATGTTTAATATATAGTTAACACACGAGAGATTAGAACAATTGCTAACCCCTAAGAACAATATAATACACCTTTACACCTATCGCTCTTTTCTTGCTAAGCACTTAAGACATTCATGTTTTGTACACATTAAAAGAGCAGATACTATGTCCATAAAAGTCAATTGCCTGAATGGAGGAAAAAAAAAAGCATTGTTTTTGAAGGGAAGCAACTGACTCCTCCTGTTCACCACCACTCAAACAGAGAATGCCATTCCACGTCATTGCCATCTGTGAAAGATAGCAAAGGCCATTCTAGCAGCCAGTCTCACAGATGGAACATTACATTTTTAAGCTTGGGTAATCAATCTTTACAATGCGCCATATATATATATGTGTGTGTACATACACACACACTTAGAACTGGAAACAATTTGAAGTCTACCCTTGGTAACACTAAGTCACCATTTATTGCCTTGGCCAGCCTGCAAAGACGAATCTGCCTTCTCAAGAAGTCCTGAGAGCTGTCACATCCCCAGCTGCAGACCTCCAGCAGCTGCACACCAACACAACTTGTTACAGAAATTAAACCACTGGATTTCTGTCACCTGTCCACTCCAAAGGATGAAAAAGTTTCATTGTCCTTGTCCTCCACACCCTGGCTGTGGTGTGAAGCTGCCTGTGAACTCCACGGGTAGGTACCCCAAGGAGACAACACCCCACAGGCCTTACAGTGTGTTGTGACTCTACTGCTGCTGACACTTTGATTGTGATGTAATGAAATAGTCGGTCAGACCCACACGTGTCATGCTTGCTGCCAACAAGGGTTAAGTATGAGAATGCGGGTGACTTATGGGATTTGCCTTATGAACAATTTGCCACATTGCCAGGGCTCTAGGGTCACAGCTAATATTTTTAGGGAGTGTCAGTCACATCTTTTTAAGCACCTTACTTCTAGTTTTCACCACTGCATATTTGTCACCTAAACAGCTATTATTAGCCACATTTCAGTAGTGGTCAACTATTGGTAATATTGGACAGTGGAAAGCAGCTTGACTAGGGATGGTACAGTTTACTGAAGGTTGTCCTGATTTCAGCTGAGACAGAGTTAGCTTTCTTCAGAGGAACTAGTGTGAGGCTATGTTTCAGATTTGTGCTGAGAAGGCAGCTGATAACATGCTGATGTTTTTAGTTCCTGCCAGCACAGTCAAGGAATTTTCGGCTTCTCTGCTGTGCCAGTGCCTGCAGGTGCAGAAGAAGCAGGGAGGGAGCACAGCCCGAATTACTAGCCTAAGATTTGACCTAGGGTCTTCTCCGTAAGTGCTCGCTCTTTCTCTGGGTTGTCTCCATCTGGGTCACCCCTCTCTCAAGGTCTTCTCAGTCTCTCGGACACTCGGGCTCTTATCTCCATTCTGGGATTGTGGTTTTGGGACTCTCCCTGCTGCAGAATCGTTAGCCAGGAATGGGCTGAGCCTTAGTCATCACGTGGTGAGCAGTATCACTGTGTATCACTCATCTGTATATTTGTACATATCACTATTATTATCATTATTATTCTCAATATTATTGTAGTTTAGTTATTAAATTGTTCTTATCTGAACCCATGAGTCTTTTTTCCCTTTACCCCATTAATTCTCTCCCCCATCCCCGGGAGGGGGGAAGGTGAACAAGAGGGTGTTGTGGTGTTTGGCAGCAAGCCAGGGTCAAAACTACAATAAAAGTAACAAATACTTGTTATTTAATTTTAAAGTGTGTTTGCTTCACTTTCCACAGGCACCTGTCAGACACACACAACCTAACTGAATGACTGCATACCCCAGTGCAAACACATCTAGATTAACACTTTCATAGCCTTAAGAGTTATTAACCAACTGTTCACTGGATAGTCTAGATGAATAAGCAAAGGGCTTGAAACCCTGCACATCCTTCACTGCAGTTACTTAAACTCCTGCAGCATAGTGGATAACCACTGTTTTTAAAGAGGTATAAACTATGCTGCAAGGTTTTCATTAACAGTTAAATGTGTACAAGAAGACTGAAAGAATGTAAGCCAATCCTATACATTCCAAAAAATAGCAATTTAATTTTTCATGACAGGTACTGATACTGTGAGAGGCTGAATTTATGGGCAGCAAACTTCATCATTAAATCCACTGGTTAAACAGAAAGCACCTTTCTAAAAAAAAAAAAAAATAGATCTCAACAGCATGCAAATAAGACAGCATTTTTTTTTCCAAAAAAGGCACTCCTACTGAAGTGAAAAGCAAGAATAATGTGGCAATTACAGGAGTGAATAAAACCAAAGGCCACAGATTAAGTTCTCCCCTAGAAGTGTCCTTGCCTGTTATAAGAAAACCAGAACTAATTTGCATATATTACATAAAATCTGATAACTCCCCTGTGTAAATAGTTACAGAATTCTTCAGTAGGCACCTAGCTTTGTAAGGGAATTGCAAGATTTTCAAACAAAATAAGACTTCTAAATACCCATATCCATAGATAAGTAAAATACAATTAGCAAAATAGAATGCTTTTCAGTAATAAACACAGCTCAAGAAGAATACATAGTCATTAACTCTTATGCTCCCACACCTATATTAAGACAATCAGAACCCCTAGCAAGTAGTTGCTCCTAAAGAATTAAATGTATTTTGTCAAAAGAAGAATTCATTCGTCTTGAAAAATAAATGCTTAAACTTCTCCTTCCTAGCAGGATGCTACAGTTCTCCAACAAAATATTTTTCCCATGGGCAGCTTACTTCTCAAAAAAACAAAAAAATCTAACCTGGCAATAATATAATAGCATAGGATCTTAGCAGCCATCTACCCTTCATTAAAATGCCTGCATGGAGCTAATTAACTTCCTCTTCTTCAGAGGGATTACAAACTCCATGGAACAGCTTCTCCACTCTTTCAGAGCAAGACTGATGAAGGAAGGGAGTACTATGTTGGAAATTACAATGCGCAGATTGTATCTCAGTGTTAAACTGTTAGCTACTTACTTTCTAATTAACCACTACCTCTTCTAGTCTAACTTATCTCAAGTTAGAGATTTTTTTACAAGTTCTTCTACCATTACACTTCCACTGCTTATAGATAAACGTACGTTTTGAACTTCATATTGACCCTATTCAAAGGAGAGGAAGGATGGGGGAGGAAAGAAAGGCAATACACAAAATTATTTCTCAAATCTTAAAGACAATTGCAACAAACAAGCAAAAGAAACACATTCATACAATAACTGACTGACCAGAATTGCTGACAAACTCAACACAGTACTACAACACTTCCTTTGACCCCGACGAAAAGAGATGACACAGTAACAAATGGCACAATCCAAAGTTTTCTGAAACAAATGCAAAAATTAACACCAACAATCTTTGTAACAGTCCAAAGTTAGTGCCAGCACCTGCTTGTGATAAAACCTTCCAATATTCCTGCCTCAAACACAAATAATAAAGAATTGAAACAACCTCAATACCTGCAGTTGTCATCACATTAACCAAAATCTCTGCACCTAGTGTTCAGAATACCCACTATCTCTGCAAGCTGCAGCACAATGATAATGTAACTCCATTTTTCTGCAGGAAGCAGTTAAAAAAAAAAAAAAACCAAAAAAAACCACCTCACAACATTTCAACAAGGCAAACGTGTTTTACATAGAAATTAATAATAATAGTGCAAAAAAAAGGAACAATGTCTTCTTTCACATTATAGAGACTGAACATTAGACTACTTGTAGAGATTCAGGCAGCTGCTGAGAACATCTCAGCAGCTCTTTTATTTGCAAGAAAAATCCTGTCAGTAGAAAGCAAAACAATTCTGCCATTTAAACATGTCAACTAACTGCATACACATTATGCAGACATATTTTGCAATGCCAAAATTAAAACATGAATCCAACTTTCTAAAAGACAAAAAAAAAAAAATACTCCAGCAGTTAAAAAAATTATTCCAACCCTTGTGACAGCAGAGCCAAACCACAAACTTTCACAGTGAGTGATTACCTTAGTAAGTCAAAGTCTCACAAAATATTTGCAGGAACTCTGCTAGACTAAAGCAGGTGATACAGTTGGTAACATTTTCAAACCCTGAAAAGGGCATCCAAAAGAGCCGGTGCCTAGTCTTACCTGCCCAAAAGGAGCGCTCACACGGCTCTGCGATCACTTCACCTATTTTCCTCGGCCAGTTCTGACAGCCCTTACGGCTGAAAGTTAGCCCATCGCTTACAGGAAGGATGTCAGGATGTCTCCCCTGTAACAACCTAACTCCGAGCATAAAATATCAACGTATCCCTGCCAACCTGCAGGAACCAGGCTCTAAAGAAAGTGATGAGGAGATGGGAAGGAAAAAAAAAAAAAAAAGTCGACCGATTTGTTACAGTCTAAATTTAAAAGGAAAAACATAAAGGAAAGCTCGCTCCAGCCTCTGCCTAAGGGAATACTAACAACACGGGGCGGGGGGGGAAGCCCAAAACAAGGAAACGGATTATGTAGGTTAAGCTCAGCTTTTATTATCCGCTGCAAGGTCTAGCGAAATAAACACCGAGCCC
>NW_010105442.1:5909-42580 GCF_000699245.1 Pterocles gutturalis | reverse complement strand
AGGGGGGTTGAAACTCAATGATCTTTAAGCTCCTTTACAACCCAGGTCAGTCTATGGCCACTGCCGACTGCCTCAAGATGGCCACCGACCTCCCCAAGATGGCCACTGCCCTCGTGCTGTAATGACTCACCTCTGCACAGGACAGTGCCTGCGATGTGGGCAGGAGGCGAGGCTGAGGACCACGCGTGTGTAGGGACAGGTGTAGGGACAGGTGGGGGGCCAGCCGCAGGTGGTGACTGTCCCGGAACATCAACACCTGAAGGCCCCGTCGCAGTGTCACAATAGCAGCAGTAGTTCGGTCAGCTTTTCCTTGTTTTAAAGACTCAGCCACTAGTTTCCAAGCAATTAATAAACCTGGGGCACTCGGGTCACCCTTGGTTGCCGCTTCCCACAGTTCTCCACCCGCACGTTCCCTGGATTTTATTTCAACTACTTGAGTCCTTTAGCCATGATAAAAGCAATTGAAGCTGGGGTTTTCTTATGGTGAGTAACACCTCGCCCAGTGAGAATTTTCATGAAAACTTTACCTATGGATTCTCCTGGCTGCTCACCTTACCTCCAGGCGATTGTTCCCGCTCTCGTTCTGCTGGCTCCAGCTCTCCTGTCCCCGTTGTTCATCAGCCCTGCCCAGGTGCCATCTTGGAGAGTGTGTCGGTCAGGATCCAAATGGCTTCTTTTGGCCTCACATTGGCTTTTATCTTGCAAGCGACTGTCCATCCAAGATAAAACAATTTTTCCATTGGCTCCTAACTGTTGTCCACAGCCCCGGTTACCATTAGGACTGGCCGGTCCCTCGTTTGTTACACTCCTGTTACACCCTGCTGTTGCTTGTTACATTTTCTGGTCCACGCCTTTTTTTCCTTCAAGGACAGAGCCTCGTCTCTTCAAGGTCAAACCCTTCTCCAACAGGGTGTAAGGGCTCATTGGTGTGAGGACTGGGAGGGACAGAGCAGCGTTTGTTATTAAATCAGCCTGTATCAAGACCCTCAAGGTCTACCAACCTGTGTGGATACATGTGAATCACAGAATCATAGCCTGGCCTGGGTTGTAAAAGGACATCAAAGATCATCTAGTTCCAACCCCTCTGCTGTGGGCAGGGTTGCGAAACCACTCCAGCAGGCTGCCCAGGGCCCCATCCAGCCTGGCCTTGAATTCCTCCAGGGATGGGGCATCCACAGCTTCTCTGGGCAACCTGGGCCACTGCCTCACCACCCACACAGTGAAAAACTTCCACGTAATATCCAACCTAAATCTGCCCTCTCTCAGTTTAAAACCATTCCCCCTTGTCCTATCACTATCCACCCTCGTAAACAGGTGTTCCCCGTCCTGTTTATACGCTCCTTTCAAGTACTGGAAGGCCGCAATGAGGTCTCCCCAGAGCCTTCTCTTCTCCAAGCTGAACAATCCCAGTTCCCTCAACCTTTCCTCATAGGAGAGGTGCTCCAGCCCTCTGATCATCTTAGTGGCCCTCCTCTGCACCCGCTCCAAGAGCTCCACGTCCTTCCTGTGCTGGGGGCCCCAAGCCTGGACACAGTACTGCAGATGGGGCCTCACCAGAGCAGAGCAGAGCAGAGGGGGACAATCACCTCCCTCTCCCTGCTGGCCACCCCTTTTTTACTGCAGCACAGGACATCGCTGGCCTTCCAGGCTGCAAGCGCACACTGCTGGCTCATGTCCAGCTTTTCGTCCACCAGGACCCCCGAGTCCACGTGTAGATGCAGCGCTTCAGGACATGGGTTAGTGGGTTGGGTGGTGTTGGGTTGACGGTTGGACTTGATGATCCTTGAGGTCTTTTCCAACCTGAATGTTTCTATGATTCTATGTCCTCCGCAGTGCTGCTCTCAAGGAGTTCTTCTCCCACTCTGTACAAGTACCTGGGATTGCCTCAGCCCAAGTGCAACACCTTGCACTTGGCCTTGTTGACCTTTGTGAGGTTCTCATGGGCCCACTGCTCCACCTTGTCCAGGTCCCTCTGGATGGCATCCCTTCCCTCTGTTGTATCAACTGCACCACTCAGCTTGGTGTCGTCTGCAGATTTGCTGAGGGTGCACTCCATTCCCTCATCTGTGTCCTTGATAAAGATGTCAAAGAGCACCAGTCCCAGGACAGACCCTTGAGGGACACCACTGGTGACCGGCCTCCATCCAGACATAGAGCCGTTGACCACCAAACTCTGTAACTGCTTTAAGAATTAGTAAAAATGTTTCAGTAGCTTTGTGGGGGATTTATTAGTTGGGACATGGGGTTTCATTGCTTTGGGTTTTTTTTTCAGCCACGTTGCGATGGGTTCCTATACTTTGCTTCCATCACATCATGCTTCCATCCCTGCCAAGAGTGACAACACGGGTCTGGAGAGGTTCTTCAAGCCTGGTGAGAGCAGCCCCAGGGCTGAGATGCTGTCCCCGAGCAGCTTTCCCAATTTCTCCCCAGTTGAAGAGGTCTCATCTCCCCATCTGGGGCTCTACCAACCCAACCCATCAGCTTCACAAAGCTCCTGTACGACTGGCAGGGAGTGGCCAGCGAGCCGTGGCACCGAGCCATGGACAGTTGGTGGCTTCCAGGAGCTTAAAAGCCTCCGAATAGTCCCAAGCTAATCCCTCACAGTCATCAGAATTTTTACGAGGAATTTTCTGTAGGAGGAAGGGGGTCAAACTCCATGGGGAGCGGAGCTGTGCCGGGCTGTGAAACGTGCACCTTTAAGGTGCAAAGTCAGGAAAAGGACAAACCCTCCCAAGGGAAAACCCGGCAGAGCATTTTATGGGGTGTACGTGAAGCCTTTGGTTTATGGCAGCTGGTACAGAAACCCTATTGCACCCTCTGCCATAAAACCCACCTTGCAGGACATTGGCCACCACTGGGGACGGCTCAGCACGGAGAGGGGACAGGGCAGGGGATTTCCAGGGAAAGAGCCTGCGTTTGCCGTGTGAAGGGTAGCAGACAGCCCTGAAATACAGAATCAGCCCAAGCCTTCTCCCTGGTGACCCCAATGCCAGCCGTCCCCTGAGCCAGGGAACCGCCTTTGTCACCTCCAAGCAGGTTTTCAGCTCCGCTCTGGCCTGGGATCGCTTAGGGTCACAGCAGGAGGTCACATCAGGGTTTGTCACTTAAGTGAGTCACGAGGGCAGGGGGATTGGACTAGATGATCTTTCGAGGTCCCTTCCAATCTCTAACATTCTGTGACTCTGTGACTGTGACTCTGTAACTTCACTCTTGCTCAGGGGTGGTACTTGAATTTCCAGATTTGGCTTAAAAGATGCTTTTTTAATGGTTTTTAAATTTTCTGACTTGTCCCTCCTTTAACATGTTGATTTCACCCACTAGAAAACTTTACGTGTTCCTCTGGGATGGGCAGTGGAAACCCTTGAGGCAGCTGCACCCTGCTAGCAAGTCACACCAGGCATTTCGTGGATTAATTTGGGATTGTAAGTGTCCTGCACATTTTATTCCTGCTTCTGATCATAATTCCCTAAAGATGCTGAGGTCCAAACCCTTGGTTTTCACAGTATTCTGCTGGGTAGGAGATACAGCAGCACCACAAACTGAAGGTAGGAACCAGAACTAAAAGACCAAGCAGAACTCTCTCCATTTATTTGTATTTATTTCCATTGACTTAAAGCAAATCCCTTAAACAAACCTGAGTTAAAAGGAAGAGGAAAGCAGAACTACCATTCCCACTGCTTTCCACCCTTTTGTTCTTCAGAGCTGAGCAGCTCGGTCCTCATCTCTTCGGGCAAAGCTCGGCGCAGATGGTTGGATGCATTTCAAGCCCATCTCAATTCAAGACCTGCATGACTATAAAACCTTTCTGAACAAAATCTGACCCATTGTGGTCTGGGTAAATAGGAAAAAGGCTTGGGAAAGATAAAGGAGATTTGGGAAAGATAAAGGAGACTTTAGAGGCAAGTCCCATCTTTTTAGGAACTAGATCTCACTTCTGGTCCTTTCATCCTGGGCTTGTAGTACAGGGGATGGGGGGAAATCTGGTTAATTCCCTAATCAAAGAGAAAGCAGAAGAGGAGAGTGTATTTCATCACTCGCTGAATATATCGTTCTCACGGGCCAAACGTTATCTGTAAAGCTGTAATATTAATAACCTGGAATAACACCAAGAGTTATGGGGCTGATGGTGGTCCAACACCCTCAGACAGAGCTGCCGCATAACCCCGCGTGCCTATCTCAGCAGCTCTTAGCTCCTAATCATACATCTTACTGCTCTATTTCAGATCCGGTAAGAGCAGCAACTTTGCACCATAAAAGCAGGACTGACTCAGAGGATATCTGGATCTTTATCGGGTCTTTAGCCCAGGCTCTGGGCTCAGCGTTAGTAAAGTTCAGGGATTTACGCAGCTGAAGACAAACTGGGGGTCTGGCGCTCGCACTCTGTTTGCTTGGCTTCTGAGTCCAGGAGGTGGAACAAGAAACACAATTCAACACACTATTAAATCCCACTGTGGTCGGGCAAAGATGGATTTAGTGCCAGCCCAAAGGTTGGCTGACTCCTCGAGAATATATGGGGAGAGCAGAATTAACATCAGCACATTGGTAAAATAGATACTGAAATCCATCCACCCGGATACATGCTTCCAGCTAAGCAAAGAGCCCTTCACTCTGCAATTAGTAGACCAAAACTTAATTTGACAAAATACCTTAGCTATTTAGTAAAAAACCAAATAAAAATAAAGCGTTCACAAACACCGCCTGCTGTTGAAGCGCAAGGGCAGGGCTGCAGCGGCCGATGGGGCAGCGGTCACTTTGGAAAGTGCATTTCACGGGCTGTTAACCCCAGTGATGGGGAGGCACAAGGCAACGATGGTTTCATTACAGCGTGATAAAGGACAGCAACGCATCGCACTTCACCGTCCATCCAAGGGGTTCTCCAGAGCAAATCCATCCGCCTCGCGGGGTGCAGGGTTCCGAGCAGACGGACACGGAGGAAGCTCCAGAAACACACCTACGGAAGCGCCGGGACCTGAACCCCACTGCTTGTGAGCCTTAATGAAATAGTAGCACACCAAAAAAAAAAAAAAAAAAAAAAGAGACACAAGATAAACCAAACCTCTGCAACAGCAAATCATGGGCCAGCCCCAGGGGCACACACCAAGAACCCCACTGGGAACCAGGTGCAGTGTGACTTCAACTCGGGGGGGACAGGGATGTCCTGAGCTGGGTCCCACCCAGCCTTTTATGCCCAGCTCCTATTTCAGCCAGTGTTTCTGGCCTTTGAAAGCAACATTGGGCTGCAGGTTAGTTATACAACAGTGAAAATTCTCCTTCTGGACATCCATGCAATAGTTTTTCTTGAAGGCGATGAAAAAAAATAAAAGTTTCAGCCCCGTTGGAGTCTGCAGTCTGGGCATCCCCTCTGCTGCCTGGTCTGCAAGGATCAGCCCAACAGCTTTGCAAAACCCTGTTGGAGAGGCAGCAGAGGCAGCTGGGGTGTGTATTTGAGAAGAAATTTGTGCAGGGACCTGCCCAGCGGCTCCCTCTGCTCTGGTGCTGTAGGAAGGGGAGCAGGGCATCACCCCAAGCTGATGGAGCTGAAGAGGAAGATGACCTTCAGCTGGATTAAAGAGTAGCCAGGGGATTACCAAGAGTGAAATGGTATCTCCACTGTGGATTTCACCAAATCCTCATTTATTATGTCTTGGTAATAAATCAGTAAACCACTCTGATCCCGATTTGATTTAAACCCTATGGACCCCAAGCAAGTATTTCCCAAGGAAAAAAAAAAAAAAGCCTTAACCCATGGGAAAGAGAGAGAGATCCCCTTGACTCCCTGTTGTCTGTAATCAAATATGTACCCAAGAAGGAATGGGAACATGAGGGTCACGAAAAATGGCATAGATGCCAGGCTGGAAAATATTAATGAGCTCAGAAAATCAATGTCAACTTCAGCGGTGCCAGGGAAGAGATACGGTGGGATAATGGATGTTGCACAGAGCAAAAGGCAATTGTATCGTTGGAAATTACTTTAATATACAGTCAATCGAGTTACATAGCACTATAAATAAAACATGATAGAAATAGAAAAAGAAAATAGCTTTTTATAATTAATAACCCCGAATCACTCCTTTTTTTTTTTAAACATCTCTGGATAAATACTGAGAAACGTAACAAAAAGTACTGCTAGAAATGTGGTGATCATGAAAAAATTCTCGGAGCTGTTAGCTGCTGGGAGAGGTTATTTTTTGGCAGCCCTTGGGAAGTTCTTGAACTCATCCTGCTCCTTGAAAAAGAGCTGAGCAAGGATATGATCCGCTGTTTTACGGAAGTAGTCATTCATACGAAGAGTTTCCAGCTGTGAAGAAAAAAGATAATATTTTAAAAAGAATAATCACAGGTACCTGATGATTTTTACAATATTAATATGGAATATTAAAGTGCACCTCAAATCCAAGATGAAAATTAATAAATACCAAAGTCTGTACCGAATGACAGGCTTTACACTGGAATATCAAGACCGCTGGATACGTGTAATCTTAGATAAATACAAGGATTTATAAACTAAATCCCAGGATACGGCCTTGTTCAAGGCTGATGAATCTCCCCTTTCATGGGTGCTCAGTTTGCAAAGACCCTCAGCCTGTCCGGGCTGCTCAAGGACAAGCTCTGTCTCTCGAACACCAGCGGCACCTCCTGCACAAAGAGGATCCGAATTCCAGCTCTCTGACACACACTCACCCAGGAGCACGTCACACCCTACCACAGACCTTTTCTTTGCCTTCCCCACCTCCTGTTCCCATGTACAGAGTTTTGGTAGGTGCTGCATGCCAACCATTCACACCAGAAGGGAATTTGCACTGTCAGCATACTTGACGTATTCTTAGAATTTCTTTGGAAAGGCGTGCACCAAAGCATAGAGCTTACATGCAGGAGAAAAGCAAGAGATTATGTACAGCTGAACATTTTTTTTCACCTCTTCCCCCTATGAATTCTCACCTGGTTTCCTGTACTGTAGGCTAGAATCAAAAACAAATCCTCATCGCATACACTCTTGATATAATGTTGGGTTCCAACAGGGAAAAAGATGACATCTCCAATGCCAATGTTGAAGCTGGCGGTGACTCCAGCGAGAATAACTCCAACCTGTTGCAAGAAAAGCAGCAATATTCAACGTCAACAATTTTAAACAAGAATTTGTAATACCACTAATTGTAGTATTATTCATCAGGGCTGGGAATCAGTGATGAGGTCTGTCATTGTTTTACGGCCCAAACTCCGCCGAGGTATCCCTCACCAATGTAACAAATTACCTGTCCGCAGCCGCTAATGACGTAACCCATCTCGTTAGCGTTGAAGTGGAAATGAGGCTGCCCCAGTCCGTTGCTGAATATCCTCAGAGTCGCTAAGGTAAGGGTGTTTTCATGCTGAAAATGACAACAAAAATGTTCAAAAAACCATCTAGGTTTGTTATAACCGACAAAGCAGTGATGAATCCACACAAATTGCATCCTATGCCTTATGTTTGAATAGCTGCGGTACCCACGGGAAAGCACACACCTTGTTCAGCGACTCACTGAAAATTTTTTCTGTTTCATTTAGTCCAGTGCCATTTATGCGGTAGCGAGCCCACTGGAAGATTCCTCCGGGAAAAGGATATTGTGCTGACCCTAAAACAAAGACAGCTAATGAGCATTTCCACTGTGTTTCAGTGAATCAATTACAGATGCCCTCCTGTCTAGAAACACAGAGAGCTCTTTCAGACAAAGTTCTTAGATGAGTACCTTTGAGATCATAGAAGTACTGCCACACAAGCTTGTCTGGGGACTGCACATAGGTGGCATTTTGTACGAGCTCATTCAGGTTTGGTGGGAGGTTGACTGCTTGATCTTCCGCTTGTTTCTTGAATGTTCTGATGAAGTTAACTCCACCTCGTGGCTGCAGGACACACGATGGGTATTAAGTTGAGAGGTACACACAGCAAACTGTGGAATTAAAATTTTGCTTCATTGACTATCCCACCTTAGTGCCTTGTGGTGGACAAATTCTGCCTCATGGACACACCTCATCTGTTTAATGCCTCGCCCTGTCAAAGGCTGGACTTGATGATCCTTGAGGTCTTTTCCAACTTTAATGATTCTATGATTCTATACTCTGTTTTGCTCCTTTGCTTTGCCCTTCCTTGTCAGTTTCCACCAAGATTGGGAACAGAAGGGAAACTCGATCTGTCTCCCATCAAGCTGTTCCAAGGTGGGAAGGTCTATCACAATTCTGTGGTTTGAACACACAGATTCCTCAGACGCAGCAGAAACTCTGCGGCTGTATTCTTGCTCATGGGGCTTACCAACCAGTCAGCTCAACTAAGATCGGTTTTAACAAGGAGATGGACTTATCTATAGTTTCCTCTGAGACCTTCTCATACCACAGAATTCATCAAGGACCTACTGGGAAATTAGCTTTGGGCTTCACTATGTTATTTTTCCTTCCACCCTTGGAAATATGGAGGATCCTCCATGAACTGGGGATAAACATGAAGAATGGAAGAGAAAGTTTCTAGGAGAGAGCATCATCATTTATTTCTCCTTGTGTTTAAAGGAACACACAGGGTGGCACCGTGTTAACAAAGGACCTGTGTACATCCTTCCACACTGATGGGACTAAAGCGGACAGAAAGGATCCTCTCCAAGAAACATATAGAGAGCCTGGATGGCCATGTTAATGTGTAGAAGACCAGACAGAGGCTGGTTATCCCATCATACAGACCTGTAACGCTCTAGCTGCTATATCTTCTGGTGTGGAGAAAAACGCGTCGTCCACATCCAAGGTCTGAAGTTCTTCATGTGTTGTAAAAAACAGCAAGAACAGGCAGTCTTCTGATCCTACATTCTTTATCCAATGCACGGTGTTTCTAGGGAAGAAGATCACTTGCCCAGCCGTGACGTTGTACGTGGTAACCACGCTGTCGTCTGCACCAATGACTCCAATCCAGGCAGTACCCTGTGACATAATCAGAACTTAACGACCGGAATGGAAGTTTTCTCATTTAATCCATATGCAGTAAGTCAGTAATTCAAATAATTTGAAGGCTGTCAGGAGAAAACAGATCCTGAGGCACTCTCTAACAAACCTTTGTGAACTTAAATCCAGAAAAGCATTTAAAGTGACAAAAGTTTAGAAGGTTTAAGGAACACATGCCAAATACACATGGCTCATACTTAAACCATTTCTTATTAAAGAGGCTGTGAACAGCTATAAAGGAGTCATCTTTGACCAAAAACCACTGAAGAGAGGACTGGGTGTTTGTGGAATGCCTTACTGCAAGGAGGATCATCTCTGTGATCCTATGATGGCTCTATAATATAACTACTTTAATTGCACTTGGATCAGTACATAAATTTCTGTAAATTCCAGGCATCCAAAGTCTCCTCTCACCTCAGTTTTTATGCCTCATTGGAAGCTACAGGTGTTTAGTCCTCTTGCTGCTAACAACATTAAACAGCCTATTTCAACATCTGAAAATCTTATTTCAAGCAAGAAAACCAATGTCATACATCAATCAGTGGTAATTCTGCTTTTATTACCTGTTAACACTTGTATATTATGTATACGTAATTTTTTTCTTACATAGGTATGTCTTCTATATATACATGATGCTTTACACTGCAAAACCAACGGGGAAAGCTGAAAAAATCAGACAATACCTGCACGAGGTAGCCATGCTCATTGGCATTAAAATGCCAGTGGGGAGCCCGAAGCCCTTTGCTCTTGATACGTAAGGTTCCGAAAGTCATTTGGGAGCGATGGTTGTTGATACTTTTCCCGAACTCCATCTCTTCATCACTTTCATATTCGTTTACATCATTCCTGAATCTTGCCCACTGAATTTCACCACCTGGGTAGCTATATACCTGCAATGTTAGTGAGAGTGGAGAACTGTATCAATTGTGGCCAGCGATAAACATTCCAAAAATATTGTAGAAAATTCTTGGTCTGGGCACTACTGAAGGGACCTATTACTTTCCTCAGTGAGGATTCTCTCTGTATGTATTTTAGTTGCTTTTCACAATCATTTATATACTTTCTTATGTCATGATGCAATAACATTTTTTCTACAAATGAGAGATAAATCAAGAACAAAATTCTGGACTTTGATTTGGGAAATCAGTTACATATATCCTTAAACTTTTAGATTCAAAACATTTAGAACATTTCCTGAGTAAGACATTTTCCTGAATTTCTACAGTTGCAAACTATTTGGACCTAAAACTGTTCCTTCTCCAATATTTGTACTGCCTCTGCCTCTAGAACATGGTTTGTACTTGAAAGACTCACCTTGCGCTGAGGAAGGGCATATAAAAAGGGTTGCTCGCCTCTTAAACACCTTTGTTTGCATTCTTGAAAACATTTTTTCGTTTGAAAATGAATGACATATTTAAATCTAACATGAAAGAGTAACAGAAGGGCTGTTGTCAGTTTAAAGTGCCCTACTATCTAATCTATCCTTTGTCCTCTTGTGCTGGAAAGCAAAAATTAATCAGGAACTATATTTTATACAAAGATATATTTAGAAGATGGAGTATGTCTTTAGAGTATGCTCAAAGCATACATTTCTTTAAGTATAAGAGAACCTACATAATTCCCAGGGCTTCACTACATTGTCAATTAATTCATTTTAGCTCACTGAAACGAGATCATGGAGTTCAGGGGTTTTTTTGCAACATAAGAATTTGTTTGAATCCAGTCCTAAGAATGAAAAGATTAGTGTGCTAGTCAGCTGACATTAAGATTTGATCTTTCTAGTGTTGTTTCTCAGAATTTCATACTCTGTAATTTCACAATTGCACATAAAATTGTTGCTGTGTCTTGCAAGCCCAATTTGTTGGAGCAAGAGGCACTCCAGAGATCCATACCACCTCCAACATCTGTTATGAGCTGGAGTGAAATGCTGCCAGGAAGTTTGCATCCCTCCCCATGGATTATAAAAGAAGCCTGGATAACAGGTTTAGACCGATCACGTAATGCTTAAAAAAATAAGCTAGCTGAAATTAATTCATTAAACTTCTATATACAATGCTAGAATATTATTGCACAAGATGAACAAGCTACCTTTGATTTCCCCAGCTGATTCAGGAACTGGAATTTGATATCCACGCTTTTTTCCTCTGGTTGTAGGGAAGATGCACCATCGTCTGTCACACCCATCTCTTTCACAAAAGCAGGGTTGTTCACGTAGACCAAGGACAGGATCAGCACTCCGATTGCTGTGGTGATAACACAGGCCAGGAGACAAACTAGGAAGACTTTCATTAGCGACCAGCTGCCCTTTCTTTCCTGAAATCAATAAAAAGCCCCCCCCAAACAAAAAAGAAAGCTTTAGTAGATCTAACATGCAGGGAAAAGTTTGTGATAGTTCTTTTGTAATCAAACCAGTACATCTTTCAGAAACAAAGGCATAGTCAAATTTATCATGCTTTCATTATTTTATCAAGTTAAAGTGGTTTTCATCACCCTGGGGGGTTGGTGAGGACATTCAGGGTGTCCTGTCCCTGAAGCATTTTTGCTGCTGAAGTTGCAGCTTCAGATGAATAGAGACTGCATTCTCTGGCCCCACTTTTAAAACTCTATGCTGATTCTGGGTGCACAGCTTGACCAACTTTTAAAAACCTGATTTTTCGGGTGGTGAGTGCCTGAAAATGAGCTGTGAATCTTGACTGCTTCACCTGGACAATCAGAAATGAAAAAATTGGAGATTACTTACTGATTTTAACAAAATGACCTTTTTCATGACTCTTATTTGACAAAAGCTCTTTACAAAGAGACTTGTCTTGCCAGCAGAAAAGTGCTCAAAATATCACTCTATTCTATTTGGTAATAATCTTTTCTTCAGTTTAAAGTATTCCCTTTTTAAAGCTTGTGTTCAATTAAGTATCACAACAGTAACACTCAGACCACAGAGTTGCATCAGAGAACAAGGCTTTATGGTTAAATGCATTAGAAATCCCTGTTTTCCAGATTCAAAGGACCTTTAATTTACAGCATTTTTCACAGCAGTGGCACCAATTCCATAATTATTTTTAAAGTCGAAAGAACACTGCACATGTTACGTAATAATAACTAATACAGACAGCTGTGTGGAGTGAGTTACGCGGTGAGGAAATCCCTCGCCTTGATGTATTTGTAGCCAAGAAGCAGCACTAGGCGGGCTGCAAACAAATGTAACGGCTTATGAGCGATATGCCAGCTCTTATTGCGTGAAGTTAATTCAACTCCCAAGAAGCAAAAAAACTTTAATGGGAAAATTACAGGGAATTACTTTTCTCAAGGGCAAAAAAACGAATAAAAAACGAAACAGTACTCTAATGTGTAACTCAGTAGAGATACTAAACTTTCTCACAAGATGAGCTTTTAAGTAGCTCTGTTAAAATCAATGGGGAATCCTCCAAAGATAATGACTTTGTCCAGTAGTTAGAGGATAAAGAATTTAGCTATTAACTAAAGTGGGGCCAGGGAATGATGTCTCACAGTTCAGCTCCTCACCGGTGCACATGGAGCTCTGCATTTTAGGACCTTGGCAACTGAAGCCCTTTACAGCTTTTATTTTCCTCAGGACCTTCTTAATGGTATAGGATTGGGTCATATTACAAAACAGGGGTTTAATCTTCAGTGTGACTCTGTTAATAATATTTTGATAACACTGTAAAAGAAAATGACTGGTACCTGTTGCTTTGGCCATTCTTTTCCTTTTGAAGAACTTTGTATCCTCTCTCCGTGCATTTCAAACGCTTGGTTATCCATTTAGCAAAGCTGAAATAGATTAGTCTACAAAAGACAAGAAAAAAATCGAAATAAAAGAACGTTAATTCTGAGATGTGCTCAGATCGGTTACAGAGTCCCGGGAAGTGACTCATCTTCTTCTGCACAGTGACACTGATGGCATTTAGTGCAGTACCACTGTGCAGAAATGTGATGCAACACAAAAAACTCTTCTTCGCTGAGCTACAGCAGAAAGGTCTGACAATTTCCACATTCAGATTTAACATTATTCACGTATCACATGAACCCTAAGACACAACATGACAATGAGATAGAGTCTGAATCATTAAATACTTGGGGGGGAAAAAAAAAAAAAGCAGAGGCCACCTAGTTCCTATACCTATGTCAAGGACCTGATATATTTAAATTACAGTTTTTGGCAGGTTGCTTAATCGACAACCACAAAAACCGTTGGAGGTTCCAGAACTTCTTTGGCAACCCATTTCCCTGCTTAAATGTTATGATTGTTCAAAAGGTTTTCACAAGCCTAAATCACTCTTGCTGCAAGAGAACTGTTGCATTTTACCTTCCCACAAAGGACCTAATTACCCAGAAAATGCTCAACTAGGTGAGACCAACAGTACATCCAGCCTGGTGTTTCTTCTCCAACAGGACTTTAGGAAATGACCGGGGAGAGCATAGCCTGGCTGCTGTTTCCACGTTGCACCTTTCATACTTTACAAGCACATACAACTATTGGATAAGAGGAAATAAAAGCCTCTTCCCTTTAGATTTCTGTATTTCTGTATTGTGGGGTTTAAGCACCAACAAACACACGTTCTCCTCTCCAAGCTGAAGGTCCTGGCCTTTTTAGTTTCTCCCTATTAGGCAGCTCTTCCATCTCCATGTCTGTTACTCTCCTCTGGATCTTCTCCAACTCCACCACATTATGAAAATAAAGAAAAGCAATAGACTTCTTTGTTAATGACTCTCCAAGTACTGTTTTCCACCCAACTTTACACCTAAAAACAATTGCATATAGACTATGATTCCTTGCTTTGAGGAATACAAGTGTTAAATGTTACTACCCAGCCATAAAAAGGAAATGAGGTTTGTGTAATACACAGTGTTTGTAATCATCTCTCTCGTGTTTTTTTCCCCCCCCCTTTCCTTATTTCCTTGAAAAATGTACTTCTGAACTGCTAGGAAACTGAGCTTAGTGTTAACACAGGTACGTGTCGTCCACTGAACACAGGTAGCTTGCGTAAGAGTGATCAATCACGTTTTCTCCGCCGTTATCTGAGCTTTATCCACTGCCTCTTGACATTGATGTTTTAAGTAAACATTATAACTTCACTGACATCATTTATTACTCTCTGCAGGGAGGTCACGGACCAAAATTTTCCTTGGTCCTCCCTTATATCAGTAAGGGACTCACTGTTTACTAGCATAATCAGTAACGAACGCTTGGGTTGTTTTATTAGCTCTTCCTCCTCGCCTCTCATTTTTGTGCTTTGGACTTTCAAAAAAGCACAGAATTCCAGGGTGACTCATTTTTAGGGACAATTCTATCCATTTCCCTTATGTTTCCTTCTTGAAGACTATTGAGGACTACAAGATACATTACATTTATTTTCACTGTTCCATATTAGGATATACTACAACTATATCTTAAATACATGTATTTTTATGAACTGCCAAACTCCTGAGACTCCTAGACTTTTTTCATAGGATTTTGAAAACAGATCTCCGAATTTCTTGTAGCTGCTCTTTTTCTATTCTTCCTATTTTCCATTCTAAAAAATCTTGAAAACCTTGTAAGAAAATTTTTATATTAAACTTCACCTTCTATACCAAAACCTGACATCAACCTAGTCTAAAAATACTCCAGATACTCTGTATTAAATTTATTTTTCCCAAAACTAGTATCTCCTCAAGGCAAACTATTCTGTTAGTTGTTAGCATAAATGTTTTTTCCATCTTATCCTTTTTGGCTTGGTGGTCCTAATGGTAGGTCCTCAGTATAACAGCACTCAGGCTTTTTTCTACTTTTATTGTCATAAAGATACCTTCAACAGATTATCTCCCTCTTCAACACAAAGCTAAATATTCACTGAGAAACACATCTTCTCTCCCCTTTTCTTCAGGCACCACCTCCCCTTTTTTCCATATTAATTCATTAACAAATTAAGTATCCCACCAAGTAAACATTTACATTGCCTAAATCACAACTTTGTCTAGAACCTCATACATTCTTCCATTTATTCTCCATACAGCCTGCACTAGTACAGACATCTGAAACGCTGAGCAGACATACTCACTATCCTGTTTCTCATATTGCTTCAATCCTTTGTATAAAAACCCTACAGCCATTATTACCATGCCTCTGGTCGCTTTTCCACTGATAACACATTTTTTTTTGTCATCGTCCCTAATAATTCTAGTTTAAAGCCTTCCTTCCTGAGTTGGTAAGCCTAAACTTAAAGCAGCATTTATTTTTCCTTACGAGGTAGAGCCCACCTCTGCTCAGCAGTGCTTTCTTTTCTGTTCTGGAAGAGCTGTGAAAGCTCAGCCATTCAAATTGGCAACAGTAGGATCAGGTCAATCACAATTAATGAAGTTTTTTTTTGTTTCCCTTTGAACAGCAATTCTCTCTGCACAGTGAGAGACCTACCAACTCTAAAGGTGACCAAATATTTTGAGTAAGGCTACAAAAGTTAAAAACCATGGTAGATCACTGAATCCACAATCAACAAGAAATAAAATAGACATCATTATTTTCAAGAATTTCACAATTACAGATACTTATATATATGTGAGAATCTATAAGCATCTCTTGGAAAACAAATACAACTGCTCTAGCAAGGTCAGAGTTACATAAAGATAATTAATAGGTTGATAATGAGCAACTATGGGGTTTGCAGTTTTTCAGATCCTCCTTCTCAGACTAAAAGAGGTATAAACTCTACCCAGATTAACGCTCTGCTGGCATCACTGTTGGTCTTCATGATGTCTGGAGCCTGAAATTAAGTTTTCCTACAGCAGCACCTTCTCGTATCAGTGTGAATATAGTGATGCAGAGAGATTTGCTAATACAAAGGGACTTACACAAGATAACTGAGACATACAATCATTCCATTCTAAATCAGTATCACAATGGACCCTCTCATTCAGCTTTCAAAGGGCAAAAATCCCTGAGACAAAAATCCCATCTATTTTCCTCCCACCACGCCAAGTCGCAGTCTTACCACAGATAGGATCTTCACAAGATTGAAGAGCACAACTCTTGTCCTCATCAAAGCCTTGACTTCCCCCAGCTCTGCTTCACAGATATATATACACTGTAATTCAGGAAGTGCCCTCCTCATAAAAGATTTCCTGTATATGCAAATACACAGAATCACAAATACTTGTGTACATCCTTGGCAAACACTTCTTGTAACTCACTGAGGAATTGTGACTTTCCTCCTAGCTAGTCCTGCTAGTTTATTTTATTATTTCCTCCATATCCTGGTCTCCGTCTTTCTGCCTGGCTGTTTTTCCCACTCTCACTAGTTCAATAAAATTCCATTTTTTCTAGACTAGCCTCAAGGACAGGAACATCACTGACTTCTTGGATGTGGTATTCCATTATTTTTCCTGAGTGTCAACTTCTTTATTCTAACTTAATTCTAACAAATTCCAGCTATAACTGCAAGAACTGATCAGTATATACAACCAAAAACTTACTTATTTCTACTGATATTTAAGGGATCAAAACTCTCTTTAAAATCCCATTTAATGGTCATAAAAATCTTGATAGCATTTAAAAAAAATATTTTTATGTTAAACCAGTTGTCTCCACTTACTGAAAATGCTGTTTTATTCTTTTTTTTAATTTTATTGTATTCTATTCTTATTTGAATTTCTATTGTTTACAACCTGAAAATGCCACTTATTTGTTGCTTAGTTTCCTATGCTTCAGGTACTTTTATCTTGTGTGGTACAGTACCTCACACAGTGGACCATTATCCATGATCAAAGCCTTTCATATCTGTCCAATATAAAGTTAGTAAAAATTAATATTCAATAACATCAACAATACTTTCAGTTGTTATCTAGGTCTGTGTGCCATAAAGACAAAAAAAAAAAAGTTGTGCTGAAATTCTCCAAAGTGTGTTAAACTGTAAAACGAGAAATATCTGGAGGCTAATAAAATAACCTCTGACAAATGAAGAATTCTAGAGAAGTAATTTAATTGTCTGTACTCTGATTGCAGATCTAGCTCAGCATTTGAGAAAGACCAATAAAATCTGTCTGAAATACACTATTACGTATTACTGATGACCTCTGTTCTCATGACGCCATGACAGTCATAAAATAGTCATTTATTATTATCTCTCTCCTTACTAATTCTTGACAGGAAGATGGGAGAAATATGTAGCTAATCTTCCTCCTCCTTTTCCTTCTGGTTTCTATTTCATTTCTCAGAACCCGTACACGCTCAGCTACCTTCTTTCTCATGGGTACCTATAAATATCCAGGTTAAAAGGAAACAGTTCACTAGAAAGGCATGTTGCCATACATATTTTGTTTACTGGCAGCATAAAACGCTAGGCTACATTATCTAAGCCTCAGAAGAGGTACAAAAGGCTTCTTTCACAATGTTCTGTCAATACATTTCAATTCATAACATAATTTACTACTTACAGCTTTTCTTTGTCTCTCCCTTTGCTGCTGCCAGTTGGGATAAATCCTACTCCTCTCGTCCCTGCACAAGTTCCAGTGCTTATCAGTGGCTTTCATGAGCTAATTCTATTATGTTGGGGGGGAAAAAAAAAAATCTATTACTTCTCTGCTTATTTAGGCCCACTGAAGGATTTTACGTGCTCCAAAGCTAAGAACAAAGCCAAGAAAAAGGGAAGGAGACAACTCAAAAAGACTTCAGACACTTTTTATACAATATATTTGGTAAGTTTGTGGTAGGGGAACAAGCACACCATTATATAAACTCAAGTCCTGTTAGAAAGAACAGCACTGAAAATATGATGTAATTATATTGTTGCTACACCTTACTGCTTAACTTTACACATGATACAGAGCTCCCCTGTTTCTAACAGGCTGTGTAATGAAGTGACAACTAGAATTGGACAAATAGTTTAGGTTTTGGCAAGTTTTTATTAACCCACAGAGATTCTTCCATGAAAATGTTCACATTATTTAACTGCTTTTTAAAGAATCTTTAATTACTCTCTTGACACACATTGTTAGATCCTGCTGGAAGCACTAATACTCAAGTAAGCTTTCAAGTAATTAATGAAGAACAAATATGTACAGAAATACTGAATTACAATATTTTTGAAAACATGCACTGGTTCAGCTTTCAAAAAAATTCTGACCATTGGTCAGGCTGACAAATTATTTGTATCAGCTTCGCAGATTATTTTTTCTTGTTCATCTTCTTGATGATCATCGGTCTGCTCTTGATGGTTACTGTTATCTTCAACAAGACTTTTAAGACGTGACAAATGGTGTAATGCCCTAGATTAGGAAAAATGAAGACTTTAACTCAACAGCATATGTATTACTATTTACATTTAACACAAAATAATGTTGATGTCTTACAAAGAGCTTACCAGTTGGAATGGTATTATATATAGTTTACATCTTTATGTCTAACTATTCCAAGTATTCTGTTTTAGAGATTATAAAATACACCAAGATCTTTTTTTAAAGATAAAACTTTTTGGAACTGGAATTTTAAATACGTCTTCTCAAATGCAGATGTTCACACGAACTCACAGTTTCTATTACATTATTACAGAACAGGTATCTAACACAGGATGTTGAACACTGCAAAACACTGTCATAAAGCAGCATTCTTTAAAATTAAAAATATTTTAATTTTACATTACAGCGTAAAACTATACTGCACCACTAAGTTTTGTTGAAATAAATGTTCTGTATAATAAAAACCCTTTATCCATTCTGCCTTTTCTCAAACTTATTATTTCTTTAGTCACTTAACTGTTCAGTAGGACTCTGCTGATTTAATTAATGAAATATATTTTCTAGCAAATATTTTCTCCACTGTAGTGAAAAATGTGTTTTGTCCCATATTACAAACTTCTCCAAGTCTGATTACTTTAAAGTCCATCTATGTGTAGCAATAATTAATCTATTGATATAGACAAAATACAAACATTTATTTACAGAGTACATCTCTGCAACCATTCACTAGATATTTCTCTGCTCCATGAAATGCCATGTTTTTAATTTCTCACTACTGGCTTATTCTAAACAAAGTTTTGAGATCATATGATAACTCTCTCAGCTAATTTACTGCTTTTCTGCACTTTCTGAAAACAGTGAAAAGTCAGAAAACCAATGGTCACTTACTTCTGAAGAGAATTAGTAAGAGGGATTATCTCGCTGTCCCACAGTTTTAATCCAGCATCTGCTTTTTCAGAAAGCTTAAAGAAAAACAAAGAAGAATAATTGTGAACTGAGGGAAAGAAAAGCAGCATGGAATTTTTATCGCACATTGCATTGGACAGTGCTGACAACAAATTTACTGCATCATAAAGTAATTCAGGTTTGGAGGGACCTCAGGAGGTGGGCTCTCAGCAGCCCCCCCATAAACAAGTAGCCTCCAACCAGCCCCTCACCAGCTCACTGATGCCTGTCCTGAAGCGAGGGGCCTCGACCTGGATGCAGTATTACAAACGTGCTCTAAAAAGTGCTGGGGAACACAGAGGGACAGTCGTTTCTCTTGATGCACTGACTGTACTTCTGTCCATATGCTGTTCCTCCTTTGCTGCCAGGGGATGCAGGTGTCCCATGTTCAGCTTGTTGAATTTTCTGTGAGGTTCCTGTTGGCCCATTCCCCCAGCCTACCTGATCCCCACACACGGAGCATTTAATTCATCACTAAGTATGGGACATAGGGTGTAAGAACTGCATGCAAGCAACATCATGACAAGTTTTAAAGTCTGTGAAATAATTTTGAAAAAAAAGTGCCACCAAATACCAACTCACTGATGCCAAAGGAGGCAAGGATAGAGCATTTGAGAATGGCTGGATTTTAAAAAATTTGCTACATGCCCCTGAAAGCCTAGAGTTAACAGGGTTATTACCAGAAAAACTTTCCCAGAACACAGCTGGTGCTAGAGCAGCAGAGGAGAGCACAGCCTGCTCTCTTTGGGCCAGACTGCCTGAAATGTCGCCATCTCCTGGCTTCCAAGTACTGCTTTCTGCAGCACTGCTGGGGCTGCTGACCTGCCACAGTGCCCCTGCAAGCCGGAGAGACTGCATCCTGACTAGCACACGGCCTCCAGTTTGTAACAGCAGCAAGACGCAGGAGATTTAGGGCACAGCGGTCTTGAGCATGTGCTCCTAATGCAAACTGGATTGAATCTGCTGGCAGTGTTCCTTCTAAGATGACTGGAAACAGAGTCTATAAAAGGATTAACAATTTATCTTGGAAATGTACACAGCACATTGATTTTGACAAGATACAACTTAAGGAAACTGACAACTCACTTTTTCAAACTCTTCCTTTTGCTCAGCAGTTTCACTCAGGCTTAAACTTCCCTGAACTCTTTGAAGTTTAAACAACATAAGCTTCAGAGCTTCAAGGGGCCTGTGATGATGACCTACAGAAAAAGTATTTTCCTAGACCAAAACCCAAAGAATTTGTTGATCTTGCAGTGTGCTGCTGGTTGAAACAAACCAAAACAGTTTCTAAGTTTCCCTGAAGCAATTTAAAAGCTAATTTCTGTGAGTGTTTCCCCTCCACCTGTTCTTTCTATTTATAAAATTGTACATGTGTGATGCTCCACTGGTTCATCTTCATTTCTGCCACTGTATGGTCAGTGAAGTCCCTGTAAATACATACGTTCTTAGGAAGACATGAAGCAACACAGAAATTCCTCAGCCCTGGCTTGTGTGAAATAATCCAAGAACTTTAAGACTATCAGTGCTGGTAATGCACACAGCAGTGCTGGAACATGTTTCAGCATTTCACAACTGACAGAGCAAGTAAGCTTCCTTAACAATAAACAGAGATTTATTCATATATTTACCATCTATATGATATCTGCTCATTCTATAATCAAAAAAGTAAATTAACTCAGAGTGAGTGAAAAAAAATTGTGGATAATCTAAAAATACTTATTTCTAGAAATGTCTGGTGATCTAGCAGAACCAACAGAGCAGGAAGCATGAAGAATGAAATACAGTGAAGCGCCATTTATCAGAGACAATAATTTGAATTACTCATGCACCTTGTTATGTTCTGGGTCAATGAACAACTTAAGGAAATGGAAGTATGTGCCACTGTGGAAAAACTTAAAGGGTAATGCTCTGTTTACTACAAGGTGGGAAAACAGAATTGTAAAGCAGTTAAGAGTCAAGGACAATGGGTAGAAAGTAAAGGAAACATACCGGTACATAAATTAATAGTATGTCTTTCAACTAGAAAACTGGGCTCAGTGCTCATGTATCTCGCTGAGAAAAGGATAAAGGGTTCATATAATCCAAATGAAAGACTGAACAATATTAAGACTGCCAAGGAGGTGATTAATATGTAAGAATTGTGATTATTCATAATTTTATTCCCAGAGTAAATTCAATCCACGATCCAATTCCAGTGCAATAGCATAAATAATAATACATAACTTACTTCTTGAACTTGACTCACACCCAGCAGTACATCAGCCAGGCTAGGAAATTAGTGGTATTTAATACATAAATAATAATAAAAAAAAAATCTTCCTTTACTCGAGGCAGAAAAATTATTATATAAGCAAAACATGGAGTGCAAAAGTCAAATTATTACTATGACAAGCATTTTACGGTTAGATGCTTTCTTAATCATTGCGACCAAGAGCTAGTTTATGGGATTTAGTAACCGTATGAATTCATCACGCTCAAATATGACTAAACTATTGCAGTTAGACTTCCTACTTTATATATTACAGAAGAAAACCCACCGTTTTACAGATATTCCCCCTCCTAACATTTACCAGTCTTACATATTTTGGGCACTCTCAGAAATAAATATGCAATTTTACTGACCTTATTTTTGTCCTTTAAACAGTCTTCCAAGAATTTATGTATGATATCTGCCTTGGGGAACGGTAGAGCACCCTCCACATCCTCACAGCACATAGGCACTGGTGGTCTGCTAAACCAACATCAAAGATGCAATGGAGAAAAATAACACGTTTATAAACTGAAATGTTTTAGGATATAGTCATTGTGATGAAACCAGATCTATTGCATCACTGCAACACCAAGAGAGCATTGAGTAGTACTGTTTGGTACATAGTTTGGTCTATGTGAGAGAAACACATAACTATTTTTTCCAGTTTTGCCAGTATAATCAAAACCTGTGTATCCATAAAAATCAACTAAACAAAAAAGGCAAGGTAAGGACTTCTTAGCTATAGTGTGTTATATGTGGGTGCTTTTCTCACACCTGGTACTCCTCCATTAATATTTGACATGTAAAGAAAAAGAGTTATCTTCTGCTTACTGACCTCTAATTCTTCTACAGTCTCTAAGGTATCACAAACTAATCGTAAACTAGTAAATCTATCAATTCAAGTTCCATTAAATAATTTTTTTCTTGAAATAAATACTTCTTATCTATCATCGATATATGGAGTTATTACTAAAAGGCAACAATAGGTAATATTGATAGCACTTTGCAGGTCAATGAAAAAGAGAAAGCAGTGCACCAATATCCTGACCTTATAATATCAAACATTTAGCACTAGCAAGAAATCTAGTAGATAATCCTTTTTTTATGTACATGCCACAGCACCATTACCTATAGTCTATATCCAAAAGCAATTAAATACATTATGCATTTTCATAAACAAATTAGTCCAAAATATCTGTTTACTTACAAAGCACCTGGAGCATTTTCCCATGATCGTTCTCCTCCAAGTATATCTGTTGTAGAAGGACTGTCATCATTTTCTGGAGTATTTGACAGATCTTCAGTTGAACTCTTCAGACCTCTGTCAGCCTTCAAGGTAAGTAGCTCCAGCTGGTCTTCTAAAAAAACCAAGGACACAATGTGTCCAAGTGTCTTCAAGGGCATTATTTCCACATTACTTTTAATTTTATGTAATACGCAAAGAAAATTAGTACAGTTTCATGAGCTCTGGAAATATTTTACAGAGAGTATAGCCCCAATATAGCTCCTTGGTTTATCTTATCATGGCATGTAAATCATCAGTGCCAAATGGGATCCGCAAGGTTCTAACCAGGAGAGTATGTATGGTCAAGCCTTTTAACTTCCATAAAAAAGTATCATACATAGCATTCAAGATTATTTAATGTTTTTAATGTGCTTTCATGCTATAGAAAACACAATTCACAATACAATGTTAAATGTTACTTCTTAATACTGTAAGTTCTTAGGTTAGCTTTCTTATTATTTTGTACGGGTTTTTCTAATAGCTGCTTTTACAAACACCTGGGAGAGAAATCATGCAATATATATATGCAAATCACATATATAATCACATACAGGACTCACATTTAAAAATAGCATGAGACAAGCACTCAAAATGACAGGCATTCTTTTTTTTTTATACCTAGCCTGTTTGTGATTGGTCATTTGTCAAAGAGGGAAGTGAATAAATCTACCGTACAGTGCAGTCAGACTCACGTAGCTAGAGTGTTGGCTTAAAAAAAGTACTTGTCTTTATAAACGTACCCTCACAATTAAAAAACAAATTATATGAAATATAGTTACCTGTGAGTGGCTTTTTAGTGTGTCTTGAAAAGGAGTTATCAAATGGGAAGCAGGCATCTGGACTATCATAGTTGCAACTTTCTTCTACTTTTTTATCACCTCTCAGATCCAGGCAGTCATTTTGTTCAAGAAAATTAGAACTGTCTGTATCTACAGAGTGTCCTTTTTTCAGAACGTCAGAAGTTTGAGAGGAGGAAGCTTTGCCTTGTGTATTAAAATTTTGACCATCACTTTCTTTGGTTGAATTGGAAAGAAGGTTGTGACTCTTAATCCAGACGGGGTAGTGCAAATTGGGAATGCTACTTATCCCTGATAAGCTTAAATCAGACTTCTGACTGGTAAGCCACCTTGGATAATTCTTAAAAGTGTTAGAGATCTCTTCAAAAGACAAGGGTCTTGAACTTCCTTTAGAGGAGACAGAATCATACCCATCAGGTGTATACACACTGCATTTCTTTTTGCTGGAGTCTTTGTGTGGATTCTGGTGAGCAACAGCTTTCCCATTCTCCTGGAGACTGAAACTGATTTCAGTATTGAGTGATGAGGTTTGGCAAGGGCAAAAAGATGTTTTAAATGACTGTCTTTTCCTCTCGCTGCTTTGATGCTTTGATTTAGGACTTTGCTGGACAAAGGGCAGTGATCCATCTGCTGGAAACGCTAACAGATCATCCGTCGCAAGACTAATCAAGTCTGAGTCACACTCAGTCTGTCTTCGAGAAGGTGAACCAAGAGAACCCAATCCTACCTGCTGATTAAAATCTTCCAATGCTGAAAGACAAAGATATTTTACATGGATTGCTAAACTTCAAGCAAACCAAAAGGATACATTTGCAAAATCCAATGTGAAGTAATAACTTAAAGCTGAAATATGTTATTTACCAAGGGTTAATGAATTACAGCTCTTGCAAGACTAGTTCCATTTCTAGTGAGAAGCTTGCTAAAAATCTTACCAGTCAAAAGTTACCCCTCCTTTCATAGCACAAAGCATTTACAGCTTTGTTTATTTATTTAAGAGAAACAAGAAATCAACATTCTACAGTCCATTTTTAGTTGTGCATTCAGAATTGTACATTTTGCAAGCATGTCCTTAAGTATTCCAGTCCTAGTAGTGACACTTCCTCTACACAGTAATGTCAGGGATGACTTCCTCTGTACTGAATGAAGCACATTCGCTAGAGAAAAAGATGGCTAAAAGCAACATCTTGAAAGGCAAGTAGCCAGATAATGGGCCCATTTTGTGATTCTACAGAAACTTACACGCTATATAAGATTCAACTTGGCAGTTTCTCAGGGAAGAATTATAGCATTAAATCCTTTTTTTTTTTTTTTTAACTGAAGCTATGAAATGCTTTGATTCACAAAAATATGCGTTCCTCAGCTAGTACCTGGAAGTTATTTTTTTTCTCACTTTCAGTGTAGCACCAGTAAGTGAAATCTGCATATTACAGGCTGTTACAACACACAAAACATACATGCAGACCAGCTAATACGCAACAGAGCTGATGAGACCAAATGTTTATTTATTGACACTAATAATAAAAAAAGCCAATTCAAACCCATATATACCACCCAGTTGGGTTAGTCTTCAGATCCCCCCAAAAAAACCCCAATGGATAGGAGGCAAATTTTGTTCTAAGACAAAGCAGTGTTTAAGGGAACTCCTTCAATTAATTAGATTCTGATTTTACTTACTCTCAAAAGGAAACAGATTTTTTTTTTTTCCAAGACACAGGTTTAAGCAAGGATTTACACTGTCTTTAGCATATATTCACATATAGAAAATACAATTTCTATTCCATACTCTGGAAATTATTACTGCATCTATGACCATGGTCAAAAATTCTCATCCAGTCCACCAGGTACTTATAAAAAAGCATTACAGAGAATGACAAATACTGCTAGTTATGACCAAGCATCATTTACTATCCCATAAAGACTCACATAAAGAAGTTGTGCAGGGAATATTCCTCCAACAAAACACGCCTGGTGTGAGACAAGGAGTTGCCATACCCCTTGCAAGGAAAACAAAACAAACAAACAGCAAACACCAAATCTTATTAAAAGATATATTTGCAGAGACATACCATGTTTTTCTTTGGCATGACGCTTTGAAAACTTTTTGGGAGTGCTTTGGTATATGCAGATTTTTCCAGTGCTTATTTCTGAAGACGTGAGACTTAAATCAAAATCTTCAATATAAGCCTCCAAAGCCTCAGATGCAGAGCTGTAAAGCTTGTCCTTGTAGTGAATCAAACTGTCTGAGTACAGATTGTTGCTGTCGATGCTACAGCTTGTTAAGAGAGAAGAAACTGTTGAATCAGGAGAGCATACACTCTCTTCTTTTATTGAGCTTGTCATGGTTTTTATCCAGGTTTCTGACAGAACCTTCACTCATCTTTTTAAAGAATCTACACAGAAAACAAAACAAAACCACAAGCAATCATCTGCACTGAGACGTCTTCTCAGAAACTGTAATGTATCTAGTATTTTTTACTTTTGTTATGTAATTTTATTATTTAGCTATTCAACTTGCTGCTTTTCAAATAAGGTTGCCATCTATACACACCACCCCTAGAAAAGTAAGAAGCAGAAAATAAAGGCTCTGGAAAAGGTATAACAATGGAGAAAACTTCTTGTATATCGAAACTTTAGTAGTGGGGAAAAAAAAAAAAAGAGCAAGAAAATCCAGTTCCTCGCTAGTTCAAAAGGGAACCTCAGTACCCTGCTTTTGCAAGAACAGGATTTAGCCTAAGAACTGCTGGCATTTGTCACCAAACAAAGACTCACAGAAGCATTGTAACTTTTGATTTCAGAACCAGCACAAAAGAATAGCGTTCATGGACAAAAACAGAGGTAGTTTAGCATGAAAAACAAACAACTCCATGTAACAAGATTAGGAAGCCACTACCCTTGTGGGTTGTTTATGTAACCGGAAAGGGTACACACAGCAAAGGAACTGTACAAGCCACATGGGAGCACTTAGAATTATCTATGCCATTTGGTCAACCTAATCCCAGCTGCCTTTGTAACCCTGTAAAGCGTTAATTGAAGAGTTAAAAGCGCAGGCTTGTTATAAATGGTGCAATCAGCACGGTCAAGGTCACCAGAAGAAATTGAACAGTTTCACCCTGTAGGTAAAACACCACTTGAAAAATCTGCTAAGGTGCTGTAACAAGGAGCAGAGGTTGATAACTCTGTCTTACCCGATATCACAGGCCTACATGGACCCCCACGCAGCAGCAGCACAAGGATTTATATAAAAAAAGGCAGAATAGGGACCAGCTCTTCCAAGGCCGAAGAGGTCTTCCCCAGAAAGCCCAAGGGCACGGAGGCCCCCAGCCCCACACAACACCCCGGGAGAGGCCGGGCGGGCCTACCCTGGGCCGCGGCAGCACCCCCAACGCCCTTGCCCTCACAAGAAGCGCTCATCGGGGGCAAAAGAAGGGCCTAAAGCAGCACAGCCCCTCCTACAACGCTAGGAGGGTGCTCCACCCCCAGCTCCTACCCGCCCATCCCTTCCCGGGCGCCTCAGACATCCCCAACCCGCACCGGCCTCTCCTTGGGGCTTTGCCGCGCAGCGGTTTTGAAGGGACCGCGCCCCTTCGCAAGATGGCGGCGCGCATGCGCAGAACCGGCCGCGCGGCCCTCTGGGAGTTGTAGTCAAAGCCAGTGCGGGAAGCGCGGCGCTAGGCGGGGACTACAACTCCCGGCATGCCCCGCGTGAGGCGGGAAGGCGGGGCTGGGTCGTTCGCGGGTCTCTCCGCTGCGTGAGGTGAGGGCGAGCTGCTGCCGTCGGTTCCTCTCCCCCCTGCCCTGGGGCAGCCCACCTGCTGTCTCCACCGGAGAGCGAGGAGGAGAGGGGCTGCCCGGTGGGTTGTCCGCCGCCTGTGAGGGAGGCATCCGCGGGGGATGAGGGTCCCGCCGCCCAGGCCTTCGTTTCTCAGCGCTTGGTGGTGGTCGCGGCGCTGGGCAGCTCTCCTTGGGGGTTCATTTGGTAGAAATACTCGGTTCGTGGAGACTAAAACCCGTGGAAAGAACACAGGGATGAGCCCTGTGGTTTTTGCTCTTTAAAGAATGCTTTTATGGCGGGCTTGCAAAAATTGCTTTTAAATCTTTACAGGTAAATGGATTATAAGAAAATTACAGATGAAGTTTCGGAAAAAATTCTGTCGTACAGCCAAGATACTTCAGGATGGAGAGTGGTAAAAGTTTCAGTAAGAACATGCGAGTTAACATTGCTTATAAAGTTGCTTTTATTAAATACGTTTTGTTGCAAAAAGGTGTTTAAAATTGTTTTCCTTTGAAAGTTAATTGACAACTATCAACTGCTAAGTTTTTTTTTTTTCCTTTTGAGAAAAATGTTACAGTTTCTTCAAAGCCTTCCAAAGAGTATGCAGGAAATATGTAAGTATTTACATTTTGCTTGTCATTGTAATGAATAACAACATGGGTTTTTTTTGAACAGTGATTGAAATGGAAAAGTTAATCATCTGCTGTCCTTTATGACAGTGTTAAATTTGGGTTTTTTTAGCTGTAGAGATTTTCTGCTGCTTACACTGGGTCAGCAATAGAGGTGCAATACAAGAGGGGGATTTCCCAAGCAATTTTCAAGTGTGCTATGAAAATTAAATACTATATAGCAATTACTAAGTAGATACGGAGTCACAGTTTTGGCCTGAAGTCAATGACTCTTCCGGGTGGAATATTCCATTCAAGCCATTACATCTTACCAGCTGGGCTTCGCTTTTCACCCCTTCATTGTGAAATTCACTTGTGAGATGGCTCATACTCATACCTGCAGTCATGCTTACATTCTCGCTCTACCTCATGTGTCCTTTGTACCTTTTTCTTTCTGGCACCCAAAGCTGAATTAACTAAAATAAGAAGGTCATATAACCTCTGGAGCAGCAGCTTCACCTGTCCTTCCTTCTGTGCTGTTGTTAAGCAGCCAGACTTGGCCCAAAGGGTTAGGTGAGGCAGACTAAGCTCATTTCGCAGCTTGCTGTCACTGATAGAGTTGTCTCTACTCTTTATGCTCCCCCTCTCCTCTTTCCTACCCCTTTCCTGACTCTGCAGTCCTGCTTCCCATTGTTTCCCATTTCTGGTGGCTGTGGCACTCAGCTGATTTGTTTGCCAAGCTGAGCTGTTTGATTCATCTCATGAAACCAGGGGAAAGAAAAAAAAATTTTCACTGAAGTGTGCAGATGCAGAGGAGAAGAGGACACTTACAATGTGTCCATACTTTCTTTCTCTTTTTTTTTTTTTCTTAATGCCTAATGGGTATTAAATTATATTAAATACCAATCTAGACAGATAGGTAGCAGAGAAAATTTGCTCTGGATATGACAAGATGTTTGTGATTAGTGGTATTCTAAATCCAAAAATTTTATTTCACAGGTGGATGTGAGGGAGTGACAGTCTGATTGCTTAGAAATAAGAATGTGCCTGACATTTCTGTGGCGGAAAGAAGATATGCTGTAGTCTCAACTGGGCACAAAGGCATTTTCAGTTCTAGCCAGATCTATATCCAGCAAGTCATTTGCAGTTAGGAGAAGCATCATCATGCTTTCTGCCATTTGGTGCAGGGACCCAGAATCTTTCGTTTATTTATTTTTTGTGCAAATCTTTGTTGTGTTAACAAGCAGTACTGGTCCCTTGTGTGTCTTTTGTGAAGGAATAGTAACTGTTCCTAGGAGCAAAACTATAGCTGTTCCCATTTTCAGTTTGATGTTGAATACTTATTAACCACATGTCACAAAAGCAAGTTTCTTTTTTAATTGGCAGGAGTATTAGCTTTACTTGATGAAAGAAATCAGTATGGGATCTGGTAGCAAAAAGCAGTAAAGATCCTTGCTTCAGTCAGGTGAAGTATTTTCAGCAGAGTTCAGGGAAGTGTTAAGGGGATTGTTCAAGGCTGAATAGGATTTTGGTTGGAATTATGTCATCTGAGCTGAAGAAAGACAGTGAGAGATGTATTTCAGTTTGCCTAAGATAGTGAGACTAGAGTTGGTGATCCAAGCCAAGGCTTACTTCCTCTTTTTCCAGTGTTCTCAAGTAATCCACTGTAAAAACTGGAAATTGAGATTTTTCACAAGTGTGCCCTTTCTTTTATTCTAGCAACTGTGTCTTTCAGAAGGCTGCCCTAGAAGAATTCCTCCTGGTTAACAACTCGCACTGAGTTTAGGAGAGAAGATATTACAGGATGCAGGCGAGAGCTGCTTAGGAGATGGGTAAACATAAGTTCATGGGAGTTACGAAAATAAAGGATGTATACAAATATTAATACGCTGGTTTTAACTGGTCCTGCCACAGCTTACATTTGCTAGTTTTGAGTATAACATTCAAATGTTTTCCATCACTATCAGACTTGCTGTAGTTGGTGGAGAAGCCAGTTTCTGGAGCAAATACATTCCGCCAAGGCAGTCAGTGGTGACAAGAGTTGCTGCAGAGTGAAGAGGCAGACCCGTGATTTTACAGGGCCTCTGTGTTTGGGTTTGAGCTGGGCTATCTTTTCTCTTTCTGACTTACACTCGTGCATCATCAGGGTCTGTAAATCTGTTTTCATGTTTCTTAAACTGTTTGCAAGCATAGTCTCCTTTGAGCTCATCTACTGTCATGCAGCATCCTTCACCTTTGCATTTAATTGCTGTTTGTGAGTGCTTATCATAGTGATTCACAGGTTCTCCAGGAACTAGAGGTGAAAATTATCAGCTTTAGTGAGCAGTTCCCAGCATTACAGGAGCTTCCTATTTCCTTGTGAGAGGCCTGTCTTCCCCTCTGTGAACTTTCCCTTGAACTCCTCAGAAGATTATGAACAAAAGTTGGAGAAGCACCAGAATGAACTAGTTCATAAATAGTGAGAGGATTTGCAATCAGTGTCAAAATGGAGTGAAAGTATCTACATAAAAAAATAAATTAATAGATGATCTGCACGTATTTAAATTAGTAGGTTCCTATCTAATAGCTCACAAATAATTCATTTAAAATGTATGGTGTCAAAAGCGTAATGGTCTCAAAAATCAGTTACAGAATAATAATTTTTATTACTACTTGAGTTTTAATCAATCCATCAAGTGCAATCACATTCTTGTGCTTCACCTCATTATGGCCTGGCATCCCCAACTGCTAGATGCTTATTATTGTATAACTGATTTTTCCAATTCATAAATATGAATTCAATACCTGCGGGTTTTTTTTTTTTTTTTTACACAATCTAGATACCGTGGAGAAGGGGTAATCAAGGAAGTTACTAGTAAAATTATTCCTTTTATGTATCTTCCTGAATATCGAAGCAAATGGGACAAAGCACTACAGTCTTACAAGCTGTTAGAAAGGATTGACCAGGTAAAATGATAACTTAATAGAAAGATTTTATTTCAGCTCTTTCTGCATGAATTATGGTGCCTAAAAAGACCTCTACTGGGATGAAGAAGGCTCTCAATGCGAAATACATTCTGGGTTGGTTAAAACTTCTAAACCTGCTGCTTATGTGAAATGGGTATGAAATGTGTCCCTCCCTTTAGGAATTAAAACTAGATATGAGGACTGTCATCTTATGCTAAAAATAGGAATCAATTTTTGCCGCATTCTCATTATTCAACATGTTGCTTTGCCAATCAAATAAAACTTAGCTTCTTACATATTAATTCAAAAAATTACTTTTACTCACTTGTAGGACACGGGTATATACCACAGCGTAACACACAGTTATGGCATGGGGTTGATTTCATCAAGAGATTTTGTTGACCTGCTGCATGTTAAACCGTACCCTGGTGGTATCCTTACAACTAACTGTAAGTTGCATGTAACTACTGCATGTGTTCATATTCTGGTTGCGTTCTGGAAATCCTAAGGAGAATGGTTGTAGAATAAGTTCTGCAGCCTCATCCCAGTAGAGAGTACCTTGCTCGGTGTGTGGTCTTACTAATGTTAACAGTCCCCTCTTGCTTAGCCCCAAAACAAAGCTGCTTTTTTAATACTGAAATTATCAAAATTGGTCTTCAACAAAAATACTGTGGTTTTTGTTTAGTCTCCTGTTATGCCTGTATTTGAAAAACATTTTTAATCTTGGAACTTCACTGGCCTATCAGATTTTTTCCAGCCATACTCTTACGATACTTTTATTATGCAAAAGTAATGGATAACTAAACAAAACAACCCCTCCCCATCTACTGCTGTGCACATATGCAGCAGTTTCCTCATCTCCCCTGCAATTGCTTTTACTAATTAATGACACCTGCTGGCAAACTGACTTCTTTGTCCAGAACTAAGCCACACCTCAACACTGAGGTATGTGTCATCACACCTCAAGGATAATGCTTTTGGGTATACCTGCCCAAACACCTATAGAAACTTTTACATGTGTTAAATCACTTGCACAAATATTTAATGTCCTTTAGGTGTTTTGCATACAGAATGGAATTGCTAAACACACCAGTGACCATGTTGTGAGATCTTGTACTACCCTATAGTAGTTAAAGTAGTTTGTTTTTTTTTTTTCAAGGTATTTTTGAGTCACATGGTTGACACACGCAAACATAATTAATTTTATTTTGCTTTTTGTGTGTGGTGATTTACAGCCATCAGTGTGGAATACTCCAGCTGCCCTCCAACTCCCTCTTGTGTCCGAGGCTATAACAATCCCTGTGGATATGTGTGTTCACCTTTGCCTGAGTAAGTATTTAAAGCCCCCTTACATTAGCATCTGTGGTTACTCAGTTGTCTTGTCCATACAAAGCTTAAAATTTACTGGACCACACAGCTTTTTAAAAAAAATAAATTATTCAGACAGTTTTATTCTGGGGAAACTTTGGAGTTTCGTGCAGATCAGTTTTGTGACTGAAACTACCTTTTGAAACAGTTGAAACTTTTACAATTTTAAATTGTAAAAGTTTGTATGTCTTGGTAAGTTTCATAGCAAGAGTAACAAGCCTTAACTGAAGGATTTTTCTCCTTTCATTACAGGAATCCAGAGCATTCTAAGCTAGTTGTTTTTATTCAGCCAGAACTAGGAGGAATGCTTCCCTGTTCTGTAGTGGAGACAGCCTTACCCACTACTCTCGTAAACTTAATCACTGACACAAGAGCTGGACTGAAAAGCTTGGAAGACCGTAATTAAATGTAAGTGGAAAACAATCAGCATTTAAGTCACATGCATCATTTACTTGCATTCATTTTTAAAGTAGATGAAAGAGTTTATTTTAAATGTGGTTTATGTGGAAATGTATAAAGCTTAACTGTTAAAATGGTGAATGTTGGTTTTCTCTGTCCCTGGAAATGATGCAAGAATTTACACAGAAGTGCCATCAAAGTCCAGGAGGTCAATTTCAATGTAATCAGGTGACGTTTTGTAGTATTTTTGCACTTTATACCTAAAGAATATATATATATATATATGTGAGAATCTCGTGATATCAATTATAGCAATGTTAAAATACAGTAGTCAAATATTTTTCCATAGCTTTAAACAGACTTTGATAAATTCTTACCTCAGTTATGTACTCTTGACTGAAACATCTTGTGTACTAGAAACTTTGAAGATGTTTATTAACTGTAAGTGTGCAAGTGTGATTAGCAACTGTTTGACTGTTTTGGAATTAAGTATATGAAGAAAAGCCTGACGAATTTGTATCTAGCATCTCATTAAAAGCTGCTCTTTATACACAGAGTTATTTGTCATTTTCTGAATCCTGAGCACCAAACCTAACCAATTTTTATACGCTGACTAACTTCCAGGAACAAGCTGGTGATATGATTCATTTGGAAGTAATGTTTCCCAGTAGCCCTTGGTATTTTTAGTACCTCTACCTCGGAGTTAACTGCAGGAAATAGTGATAGCCATGTGAATAGCAATTTCCATTACAAATCCCCGAAACAGGGGCACAAATTAAAGAATAGTGGGAAAACTGTTTTCATCTTCTCTCCTCAATCCCCTCCCACGTTGTCAGAAAGAATTAACTGCCTCCATAGTGTAACTCAATGAAAATGAAAGTAAAAATTCCTTCCCCCCAGTGGGTGTGTTAAGGTATTAATAGTGACTACTCAAATACGTTTGCATACTATAATATTTTTTAGGACAACTAAGGATTCATCAGATAAATGTCAATTTATAAGAAAGAGAAATAAGACAGAATAATTACCACTTAAACAGAGTCACCAGCAAGTTTTGTCAAAACTTGTCAAAATGTATTTTTAATATTCACATGTTTACAACTTACAGTAAATGTTTCATAACTAAAGTGCCTTCAAGTGCTTGATTTTTACAATGTCACTATTATGAAAAATGTTTCACTGTGGTTTGAAGTATCTTAGCAAACTGTTAGACTGTGACGAACATGGTGCTGTATTCCTTCTTCCTTTATTTGTTTTGGGCTTTTCAGGGGTTTTATCCATAGAAGTCTTGGACACGGGTTCCCGATTCTTCCACTCAGCTAGCAGTTCTTCTTGCACATCTGCAGGTAGTTCATAAAAAGTCTTTGCATCAACATGAGGAGGCAGTACAACTCCTGGTTGCCTACTGTAAGTTTTATCCTCAGAAGGTGTTTCAAAGGCCTGGTTATCTTTATCCAGAACAGTCCGGCTGGCTCCAGCTTCCAGAGAGGACAAACCTTTCCCTCTGAAGTCCAGAGAGGCAGCAGGCTGTTTTTCCATACTGCTGCTTGTCAGTGCACTTCTGGGACTCTCGGAAGAACAACTGGCCCTGGAGCTGTGTGCCAGAACAGCTGCAGATCCAGGAGCTGATGCAAGATGTGTACTGCACCCTGCAGAGTACAGATCGCTCTTTGGTCCCTTAGAATTTGGGGAAGTGCTGTGTACCTCGTCTCCAAAACATACCAATGGCTGGCCCAAAACATTCTCGGTAGGCATTGCTTCTGTTTTTTCAGAAAGAATTTCTTTTTGAATATCTTCTGTAAGTTCCCTGAAGACTTCCTGGTCAATATCACCAGGAGACAAACAAAATGGGATGTCAGGAATTCCTGTGGTTTTTATATTGCTTTTCTTTTCCTCTGAAAGTTTCCTAGTTTTTGTAGTTCCAGTTCTATTGCTTTCCTCACCTTGTGAGACATCTTCCACTTCCTGTGGCAAAAATGTAAAAGCATAAGAATGTTCTGTGTAATCTATCAGTGATCAAGCACTATTTTACCAACAGCAAGTTCTTAAAATTATTCCTTAACAGACAGTGATTTTTTTTTCCCTATGATCAGTAGTGTTTTTTTTAAATCTTATATTCAAACATAGACCTTAAAAAGTACATACACATAGAAATATTTTTGTAAATTTAAAGAAGCAGATACCTTGAAGTTACATTTTATTGCTTTAAAACTCTGTGAACCTTTAAAATACACAATATGATGTTATCCCTCATTTTCCTGAGCAGTTGAGAAACAGACAAGTTTATAAATACGCAAAATTGCTATGTTTACACAACATAATTTTGAAGTTACTAAGTTTTTGTATTACGTACTGGAAGCATCTTGTGGAAATACTTTGCAGTGTTTTGACAGACAGCTCCTACACTAACGTATGCATTTGGGAGGTAGGAGGTTTGTTTGATTCTGAGCAGAATTAGAAGCTCCCTAGATCAGCAGGTAGTGCTAGAGGCCAATACAGAACTGACTCTTTTGTTAATTTCGAGTCTGAACAGGGAGACCTGAGGATGCACAGGAAGATAAATAGTCACTGTAAAAGTATCTTAATATAAGCAACTTTAAGGAGATTTTAGTCTAAGGTAAAAGATCCTTCACGATGACAGTATCTGAGTAAGTGGCCTGTTTCACAAATGATAAAGGACAGATCTTACACTAATTTGACAATTATTTTTCAGAAGACATTAAGTCTGGGTTTCTGCCTTAGTGAATTCTGTTCTCTTCAGTGACGGGGCTTGATAACCTAGCTGGCTGTCCCATTCAAGACATTATTAAATCTCTTTGAAGCTGTCTATCTAATGAAAGAAAGAAAACAAGTAACACCTCCTCAGAAGGTGAAATAAATCTTGATTTTTACCAGGTGAATAAAACTTACGATCCTAAAAACTCCAAAGCAGTTAAGGTTTAAATCTATATAATAAAGACGGAAATATCTCAGAACTTTCTTATCTGCAGATAGTTTTCAGTATCTTTCAACTTACCCGCACACGTTTACCAGAGGTTGATGGTGGTGACATCTGCTTTAGGTAGAAACCAATTGACCCTTTCTTGCTGCTAGGGAGATCTTTGAGATTGGAGAAGCAGACACTCAGAAGAGTAAGATGGAATGGTAGATCTACATCTATCATCTTTCGAAAGAGTTTCATTAGTATATCAACCAATGGGGATATAATGTTGCTGCTTTCTAAAATAAAAGAGGTTGAAAAAAAGCAGTGGATGTAATCAAGAGTAACTGGCTGAATAAGATTGATTTAAAGGACAAAGGCAAACAAAGCTAAACGCTTCCAAAATAGTCTGTCAATATGGTTGTTAAGATGTTCGTTCTGCCCTGGCAGGTATGTCCTGAACTGAGTAACAGACTTTTCTTTTTTTTTTCTCCAGTAAAAATGCCTCATGTCACACCTGTGACACTAACTATGTACCTAGGTTAGAAAAGAAGAATTGCAGAATACAAAACAAGCTGAATAGATCTGGAAAGTGATCTAATTCTACCAAAAAGTACCCTTCCACGGCCATGTTGGTATATAACATTACCCCAACATTAGTAATAACAACATGGTTTACTGGAGCTTGCATGACTATGTGAGCAGATGTTAGTCTCCTCCAAGGTAGAAGTCCAGTAGGAATTTTGAAGTGAGAAGCTACACAGACTGTCAATAGCTTCTCGAGGACTGTGAGAAGTGATTCTGTGTGCCGATACAGCAGTGATTCAGATTGATTTCCTCACCCCAATCTGAATGAAGTGTCAAATCAATTGCAATTGCTGGTTGGAAGGCATAAGCCTGAGAAGGATGAGAGCCTTTATGTTATTAATTTTCAGAGGTACATCAAAAAGACATTCTATTACATAATAAAGCTGAGAACATAATTCAAATCCTTAACAGAGAAAAGCAGATTAATCTGGGAAACAGCCCCCAGTTGCCCTTTCCCACCCCACCAAGAAATTTACAGCCAGGAATCCAGGCAGACTGGGTTAAACCATGGCAGTAACATAGAAGTTATTCCTGCAGGGAAGTTCTATACGTTTTTAGCATATCTTATCAAGATACATCCATTATAAATAAGGGAAAAGCTTCCAGATA
>NW_010105442.1:1803-5878 GCF_000699245.1 Pterocles gutturalis | reverse complement strand
GTAGGGAATATTATCATGACATTAAGTAATGGAATTTTACAGAGAAGTTAGGTGGTAGCAGCACAAAGTTGAGACTTTCAAAAATGACAAGTTTACCTTTTCCAAATTTCTGAATGAGATGAGGTGGAATAGGACACTGACGACTCTCCCGATTAAACCATTTATCGGTTGAGGAGAACTGCCGTATGGTCAGTCGTACGGTGTGTGGTTGTCTTCCATCTTTGGATATTCTGCAGAGCATTAATGTGCACAAAGCAATAAGTATTCCTGCGAGCCAAACTGCCAAAGCATCTAGATTGCAAAGTCAAATTAAGCATTACAGATCTTCCAGCTTCTGGCTTTACTCCACTGAGGATTATACAAGGAACTTTGGGTCCTAGCGGGTTCCTTTAATTACTCAGAAGTTCAAGACAAGTTCAATACTGTCCCCAAGAGTTTTCAGATGAAACTAAAATGAAAATGGTTCAGTGTGCAATATTGACACATTTCAATATATCAATACATTAAAAGTAATTTAATCTTTGCAGTTTTACCCTGTATAATCCTCAGCTCTTTCTTTTCAAAGAAACATCCCTGCTTTAGCAGCAAAAGGGTAGCTGACTTTTGGAAGGAAGAGTATAATTGTTTCTTTCCCCCTCCAAACGGCATGGGAAGGTATTTTCCCTACCAAAAAAAAAAAGATTTCTGAACTCTGCATGTTGTAAACAAGATAGGACAAACAGCCTCACTACGAATTTCATTATGTCTGAGCAATGTCTGAGATGCAGATAGAAGACTGCTTGCCCACAATGTTAATGCAACTAAAATGAAAATATCTGTTGTGAGACTTGCATAGAAGTGGGGACAGAAAACCTTTAAGACTTGTATGTTGTTTTAAGGCTGGAGAGGCATGCAGAGAATATGAAAATATTTAAAGAAAAAAGTTAAAATCAAGAACTAATGGGAGACAGAAAGGCTTCAGGACTGACACAAAGAGGGTTTAAAAAATCAGAAGGTGAAGTGTGGCAGAACAGGAAACGGAGTTCAGTCCTGCTAGAATATTGCTCCTTTTTGGTTTAAGTAAAGAGAGTCACAGGACAGAAAGGGAGGATAGCGAAGTCACAGTAGTCAAGACACGAGTAAGTGCATCCTCCTGCTATGCCGGTCAAGTGTCTTGGGCTTGGATGCTGCCTGGATTCACAGGGCAAGGGAAGGAGGAAGAAATGGAAATGTTCTTTCAGAGTGACAGAAAAATGAGCTGTGGAACAGAGACATGCATAAATGGTGATCACCAAGGGTCTCAAAGTAGAGAAGGTAATTTATGGAAGGAGAAAGCAAGCCTAGGGTCCTTCACAGAGATCAGTGAAGATGCACTAAACATTGTGATGCACAACCAAAGCAACAGAGAAGGATCAGCAAATGGAATAGGCAAAGATCTTTATCAGAGAAGCTGCACAGGATGGAAGGGCTGGCAGCCAGCCTGGGGGCGAGAGGAAAGGGGGGCAATACAGCAGGACAATCCATGAACTGAGGGAAAAAAGGACCAAAGGGGAAGCTGGAGAGGCAGGTGCTGTCCCTATAAATGCATTTTGTTGATAGAAGAAACGCAGAGTATGAGACAAACCTAACATACGCTCCAAGCCCCTTCAGGTCACAAATTCAGTCGTCAAAAATAGCTACTGAAGACAGTCACCTGTCTAATAGGTTAGGAAGCAGTTCCTCAATTTTCTCTTTAACTTCCACTTCTGATGAACATTTTTTAAAGGAATCTTCATCACTAAAGGACTAAAAAAAACACATTAGTCCTTTCAATTTTATGTTTACTTCAAAATTCTCAAGAGGAAAAAATGTAACACAATTAAGTGTGTAGAATTGAAAAAAAAAAAGTTATCTACTTTGACTCTCAGACCCCAACTGAATTTCAGGAGAAGTACACGTAAATTTGAGTTCCACTGAATACATACAAAAATGGTCCAGCAAAGCTCTATAAAAGTAAAAGCAACTTTTTTTTGCTCTTTATAAAGTACTTCAGAACAAGCCTTGTACCTGAGGAGGGCCTGATGGAGTCACGGGAGAGTCATCTTCTCCATAGCTGAGTTTTTGGATGTGCTGAGCAATCGAAACACCGAGTTCCTTCTCTAACACAGCAGACGGAAGTGCTTGGAGATCACACACGTTCCTAACACCCAGCGTTTCAAGACGTTTGGTAGTTTTGTAGCCGATGCCTAAATACAAAATGTATTAGAAACACAAAGAAAATGGAAAATATATATATACACATACATATGAAAAATTCCCACCCACGTAGTACTGACAATTATTTTCACTACTGCAATGCAGGCTTTTCGGCGACGTTTTCGGTGAGTTTCCATTCAAGTTTTAGAATCTGCCATTAGAAAAGCCACAGCGAGACGCAGCAAAGGTCTGCCTGTGTCTGTAGCCTACATCAAGGCTTCCTGGCCAACAGCACAGAGTCAGTGTAAAGTAATTAAAAAAAGTACTTCCTCAGAGTATTCTGTCAGGCTCTAATGGACTGTTTTAATAACTGCCAGTAGGTTTCCAATCAGCAAGTTTAAAAAACTTCCTATTAAAACCTAGTATCAACCACAATGTTTGGGCTTCAGTAAAAACCAAAAGATTTTATTATTTTTGAAGGTATCTTCTAAAGTGCTGCAACACACTTATGTCACAAACAAAAATTAAGAAAACCAAAGTCCTTTCATTCCTTCTGCTACACAAAACTCAAACAGCTTATGAAAAAAAAAAAAAGCACACACCTGCACACCCTGCTACCTGCTTGTGAAAAACAGATTTTAAAATTATTTCAGCTATCATTTTTTTCAGTAATTTTTCTTGTCATCTCAAGAGCTGTCGATATGCTTTCCATCTACACTCATAGCACCACACTTACCCGGCACTTTTTGGATATGATCAAGGCTGCGCATTAGATCCAGACAGCTTTCAGGCAGAAGAACTGTTTGCTGATTCGGTTTAAAGGTCCCAGACACCAGTTTAGCCAGTAATTTGTTAGAGGCCACTCCTGCACAGCCTGTGAGGCAGAGTCTCGTGTATATGGCTTCCCTGAACTCTTCTGCGATCTGAGATCCAATAACTAGTCTTACATGCGTTGTATTGTCCAAATTGATAGCTGCAAAGAAAGAGAAAGCAGCGTTCAGTATGGAAACAGTCACCTGTTACCTAATTCTCTAGATTTACATATTTTTTAAAGCAGAACAAAGTGTAGTCTCACAGACCAAGTGGCATGGCCATGGCTTCGGTATCGAAGTTCAACCTCGCTCCTCCCTCCCAAAAATCCTGGTAAAAGGGAGATTGCTGCTGTCCAAAAGCAGGGGCATACTGTCCAGGGAGCATAGGGAGTATTTTAAATATAAAATACAATCTATTAAGAGATGTCAAAGCGTTCAACATCACAGATCCATGCCCTGCTGTAACCAAAGCAGAGCTTTACAAGTCTTTCATTTACAGGGCTGCCTTGCGGCTAAGCCTTTATTACACATGCAAATATCAAACGAGGAAAAGGACCATTCGGGCATTTCCCCTTCTCTCCCAACCGTATTCAAAGCCATCGCAGTCGCTCCAAGTCCAGGAAAAAAAAACTGCTTTCTTTCCTAGTGCATGAAATGAATATCACAGAATAACTATGGCGTGACGATGTACGAAGCAGCTCAGCTAGCTACCTCAGTCGCAGTAAGCCTGTTCCTGACTTAATGGCTATAGCAAAAATTTACTCTTTTTATTTTTTTATTCATTAAAAATAAAACATTCAGTTTTGCCAACTGACAATAACATCCAAGCTCAAGCAAAATTCTCTCTGTCTTACTGTAGTAAAACTATATTAAATTTAAAAAAAAAAAAAAAAGGGACAATGAAAATCTGAAAATCTGTCCTCCCAAATCATTGTACGTGCGTATCTACCACAGAGGGTTATTTTTCATCTATTTGGAACGCTGATTGACATTTGTGATACGTGTACTCTCAAATACAGAAACCAAGCATGGAGCAACACGAGTTTCCACGTGTTCAGCTCTGGAGGATACTTAGAAGCCGGCAGATACTTTGTACTGAACCTCACAAA
>NW_010105442.1:0-1772 GCF_000699245.1 Pterocles gutturalis | reverse complement strand
CCAGCAGGAAGAAGGTTTAACTCACCTTGGTGGTTGTACACGTGGCCAGCCACACAGACTCGGGAACATCCACTTTGCTGTAGCTGCTTTAGTCTTTTCTCTACAATCTCTGTGATATCCACAAAATTTTCATCAAACCCAAGCCTTTCCACCAGCGGAGAAAATTCCCCCAGCAACTCTAGGAGGAAAAGATACCCAAGGATGACATGCACACCACTAATACTCGGAGGTTTTCATGTCTGCATCCCATGCCTGCACATGCACGCAGCGTTTAACAGGAAATATTTGTCCTCTGCTGAAAAATTGTTAATTTTGTACCTGTAACCTTGTACGACATTTCTCTGTATGGGGTGAGATCTTCTCCGTTAACCAGTATCAGCTGAGGACACTTCTCCTTAGCATACTTCACAGACATCAGCTTCTTAACTCCAAGTTTTCTGGCTTCATAGTTACAGGTAACTACGAGGTATTTCTGCTGCACACCTGAAAACAAAGGTTAAATGTTTCTTAAGGTGTAGGTTTCTTGCTACTTCACAGAAGACCACAGTGCTTTCATGTCACTGCAAAGACTGCGAAGGATACGCTTTGATCAGAATGCAACACTGCAGAAAAAGCAAACCAACTGATTTTTTTACAACACTATGAGAAGGGCAGATTCCTTGATCTAGACAAGTGGACAGTAAGAACATTTTATAGATATTTTTTCCCATTGTAATGTCACTCTTTAATTTTGGCCCTTACCCATGGAAGCGCTCTTTACGTAACAGTCCTTTTACAACACGCTCTCTCCACTGATGGTAGACACTACGGACTGCCTGGCATTAATTCGTGAGTTCAGGATGGAATAAAGTGTGCTTTCAGCATGACTGTGTCAAAACACTCGGGCTCACCCCTGGAGATCAGCCCTCTCTGTGCCCACGCACGTTATAAACCAGCTTGAACCCCCAGAACTGCTCACACACATCGGCAAAGCGCCCGCACTTGTGCTCGAGAGGATTTATTAATCTTGCAGTCACAGCTTCGCAGCATCTAGACTGCACCCTGCTCACTCTGGATGTGGTTACAGCTCCGGTGTGGCAGCCTGTACCTCACCGCACAGGCATGTCCTCGGTTTATTCATGTCCTTAAGTTTCTTCTGCTTGAATACACATAATCCCCAATTATATAGCAAAGTAACTCGTACCTAAAGGCTTGTCTCTTAATTCAGGATTACGGATCATTTCTACTTGCGCGTAAAAGCAGTCCAAGTCCACGTGCACAACCACCCTGCACGCCGCGCTTCGTGCCGATCCAGACTTGCTCTGGCCTGCTGCAAGGAAAGTGAACGGAGAGATTAAAAATCACTCGCCGCCTTCCGTGTGGTGTAACAGCTTTTTAATATTAATCCATACTAATAAACACATTATTATAAGAATATAAATTTTACGAGTTATATACTAATTCCAGCGCTGTGAGGAGCACTTACAAGTCTGAGTCGCTCACAGTAACTAAAAATTCCTGGTTTTGGAGGTCTGTTGTTTTGGTTTTTTTTTTCCCACTGAACCATTTCAGAACATGGCTTTGCTGACACAGCGTCTTTTCATGGTGAAACACTGAAGCTTATTTTTTTGATCTATTTCTTTACAATGACCTGGCTTTAACTCCTCTCTATTAGATAGCTGGTGGCCAACGAAGATGCCAAATCACCACCCAACAAACAGCAAACCCTGCTTAGGAAAACAAGCCCAGCAAGGTAAAAAAAAAAAAAATTTTAAAAAAAAATTTTTAAAAAA
>NW_010105441.1:0-710 GCF_000699245.1 Pterocles gutturalis | reverse complement strand
CTGTAATAAGACTGAAGCAATGTAAACAATCCCAGCCCATTTAGGGCTTTCAGTTAATATAGATGTCAAATACTTCTTTCAATATCTCTAAATTTCCCAAACCATCAGACATTTCCCTCCCTTATAAATGCATTTATAACAGATGTCATCCTTCATCATCTAAATCCACAACATATGTCTGTCCTAAATCCCTATAACTGATTATGTTTGAATATAAATTAACCTCAGGAGAAACATCACCTAATTTGTTGAAATACTCCAGGCACCTGTGACACAACATAATGAAGAACTCCTGCAGCAGCAGAGCTTCAGGGAGCTCTTGTTACTTGAAGCATGGCTGTTCTTAAGAAAATGCAGTCTGAAGCAGACAAAGATGACAGTGCTTTGCCCTTTAGAATAAACCATGCCCTGAGATTTTTTTCTGCTCTGCTGGGCTCCTGTAGCGGCTGTGCTCTTCTTAAAAGCAAGATGTTATCTGAGTTTCCCTTCTCTTATACACCTGGTCATAATGGAGCTTCTTTTAAAAGCCACCTTAGGAAGAGTGAGACTTCCCTGGTATTTGCACAAGGGCATGATCCACAGAAAGCTGAGGTGATGCTTATGTATGAGTTAAGCATGTGCTCTCTTGAACTATACTCAGGACCTTGGAGAAATATAGCTGGTTAAGAGTGACAACCAAAATGGGTTTAGGCAAAAGAGACTGGAAGAGT
>NW_010105440.1:0-766 GCF_000699245.1 Pterocles gutturalis | reverse complement strand
CCATTACTATGGTATTCCAAACCAAGCTACGCACATTACACTCTGCTTCCAAGAAGTGATTCAGTAAAATGAAGTGGGTGGCTCTATGGAATTAAAAGCTCAATATCAAGAATAGCTGCAATAAGATCAAATCTAATGATGTATGAAACTGCATGTGACTTTATAGCACAGAACGAAGAAGCGTAAGAGAACTCAGAAGAGGAGTAAGAGTGAAAAAATTTCACAGAAATAATCGATCCCTTACACGGAAAAAGAAAACATTCCAGAAATAGCAATACAAGGACTCTTTCGCTGTGGGAGGACAAAGAGGACTCAAAATAACTTCTTTTAAATTATGAAACAGAAGATTACTTCTCATACAAATCCCTTCTCTGCCCTCCAAGTTAAAAGATGTAAAATAAAAGCAATGTCATCTGCACTCATCTGCTGCCCAATTCCACCTAGAGATGACTGAATACATTCAGAAACAGAAATACCACGTTTATGTTTTAAAGTCGTATTGAAGTTTAAAAATGAGTATTTCATTCAGAAATACCCAATGAATGCCCTTTATCCCCTGTGAATATATAACTCTTTATGAGCTGGTATTGGAAACCTTCACACACAACACACAAGGTTATGCCACTGCCTTAATCTTTCAGCTCTCTCCATATTCCACCAAGACAGGCAGTGTCTAAGTACGAAGCCAGTACTTCCCCTCCAAACAGAGTGACAAGAGAATCCCTACACAGATTAAATCTTCTGAGATTACATATACCCCAAACCC
>NW_010105439.1:0-9883 GCF_000699245.1 Pterocles gutturalis | reverse complement strand
CCAGCAGGCCGAAATGCCGCCCGGGGGAGCTGCGGGGCTGGAGGCTGTTGTACGGCCTGTTCCTTTGGGAATACATGAAGAAAACGCTCATGGAGCGGACATTGGGAGAACCAGAGAGCCCCACGGCAGGTGGGTCACCAGGCCTGGTCTCGGGGAGCACAGCTCCTGCAGCCCTTCCCACTGAGACAGCCCCCCCGAGCCTGTCTGCCCCATTGAATTGCCTTTTGTTGACAGTCTTGCTTGCAGGGGTAGGGATAAGTGAAGAGGAGGCACAACTTGTCAGGAGTATCATTGCGTGACTTTGCTATCGTGGAGAGCACGTTGGGTTGACTGTCAGCTGGAATTCTCCTTCAGAGCGTTCCTGGTTTTACTTATTTAGGTTCCTTCGGCTGGTAGCTGGAGCCTGGTGGTCAGTAAAGGCACCACGTCCCACTGTCATCTGTCTGCCCTGTGACTCATTTGGGAAACAGATTATACTTTTATGATTGCTTCAGCTTTAATCCCCAACTCTCCAACATTTGTGGTGGGGGGGCAGGGGATAGAGGCAGATGCTTTCGCATGAAGTGTTAGAAACGACTGCTGCCGCCTGCTCTGCTGGCATCGGGTTGCAGATGACCCAGCTGATAACGATGTTGGTGTTGCTCAGTTCACACCTTGCAGAGTAAAAGGCTGCCTGTTCCGATTCTGGCAGCTACACACTTAACCTTGTCCTTAACCCACACAGGCCAGGGCTGCCCCTCTGCCTCGAGCCATTCACTAACGGATTAAAAAAAGTAATCTGGTGCAAGAACACTCTCCAGTGTGACTACTCAGTCACACTTCTTCAACTTAATGCCCAAATGTCTCTGATTACCATCTTTTCTTAGACCTCCAAGCCTTAGTGTTTCTTCTCATGACAAGAAGGTTGGATGAGGTGACCCGCAGAGGTCCCTCCCAGCCTCCGCCACTCTGCGATTCTGTATGCACAGGACAGCAAGCAGGAAGGCAGCAGTGGAGAAGACAGGAACAAGTGTTGTCCCATCTGCAACATGACCTTTTCCTCTCCAGCCGTGGCAACATCTCACTACTTGGGCAAGACTCATGCCAAGAACATGAAGCAGCAGTCCCCCAAAGTGGAAGGTATGACTGTCTGCAGCACCTTCGTGTTGTGCTGAGGGGCTGCTCGAGCTAAACAAAAAGTGGAGAGGTGTTGTCTGACCCCAGGTATAAGCTCTTGTGAGGTTGTGTGTATTCTCTACTGTGAAACGCAGTAAGCCAGCAGTGCAGCTCCAGAGCATGGCCTCTCGGCAGCCTGCTTGTTGGCTGGCATTGGCTAGAAGTTGGGTGGTTTTTTGTTTTGCTTTGTCAGGGAGAAATGCAGCTTGCAGGAGCGTTGCACCCATCCCTGTGTGCAGGGACTGTGAGAGAGCTGATCTATCTTCAGGCAGTGTGATGTTAAGCTGTAGAAATGCCTGTCACAGGATACGATGCTCGTTAAAACCTTACAGGGACTGAAATGACTGATGAAACTCCTGTATGAGAAATGTGTCAGGGCTGCTCAACTACAAAGATGTAGCCTCTGAGCTTCTGGGACTTGTGAGCTGCAGATAGCTGGGGACTGAGAGAGTATAGCTGGGAAGCATCAGTGTGTGCTTGCCCTGACCTCGTGCTTTTCCCATGGCACCTGCCATTGCTCTCACGATGGGATACAGTCCAGGCAGAGCTCAGGTCTGACCTGATGCCTGTGTGTCCTGTCCCTTTGCTAGCAGATGGAGAGGACCAGTGGGTGGAGAGGGAGACCCTCTGGCAGGACAGGCAGGAGCAGCTGAGAGCCTGGGGTGCTGCAGCTGGTCAGGACAGAGGGAAGATGCATCCTCTGGGTGCACATGAGGATGGCACCTTGTGCTGGCTCTGAGCTGGGGTCTTACAGGCAGAAACTGTTTGTCTCTGGGTGTTTTTGGGGCTTTGCTAGATTGTGTGCGTGTAGCAAAGCCACCTTGGTGGTCAGGGTGGCCCCTAGGATGTTTCTGTTCTTTGAAGCCCTTGCTTTTGGGTATGAGAAGAGCCTTCGGGAAGGAGTGGATGTACGCATGAACGGTCTGGTGCGTGGCTTCTGTTTCGGCATGAGAGGAGCTCTCTGGTCCTTAGAAGGTTCCTTGCTGTGGTCTTTGGTTTCCTGTAATGAGAGGGTGCAGGTTTCTCAGTTGGACAGGAGAGCTGCTTCTCTGTGTGGGCTCACTCCATCGGACCTAGTCCCATAAATGCTATTTCCCAGGTACAACTCATTGTGACTTCAGTTCAGGATCAAATGTTTCCAGAAACCCACCTGCCTTTGCCGCACAGGGGCTTGTACTCACATTCTGGCTGCCTCCATCTTTTCCTGGGTGATGATAGTAGCAGGTGGAAGCTCATTCATGTCCAGTGTCTTGAATACAGCCACACTTATGTTAAGTCTGCTAAGCAGAAATATGCAAATCTGTTGAGTTTTTAAACCTGAAAGTTTTTCTGGCTTACTCTGACTTGTCTCACCACACACCTTTCAGTTCTACACTGTTAAGGGAAGAGGTAGGAGCAATGTGAATTTATCTAGATGTCTTACGTTCTCTGCCTAGGTTTGAGTTTTAGGTGTGGTAGTTGTTTTTTTCTTCTGTACGAGTTTTGGGGAAATTACTGTTTTTTACCTCTGAGTTTTGTGACTGACCAAGAGTTTGGATTCATCCTACAGAAGCAGTGCCCCCGCAGAAACATCCTGCCACACTCCCCACCTCTACCGCATCTTCTAACGAAGAGAACAAGGACATTACTGACCCAGACAAGTTCTGCAGCCTCTGCCATGCCACTTTCAACAACCCCCTTATGGCAAAACAGCATTACGTAGGCAAGAAGCACAGAAAGCAGGAGACCAAACACAAGCTGATGGCACACTATGGCCGAACCCCTGATGCACCAGCATCGTCCTTCATGGGTGAGTTCTCGGCAGGCAGGCTAATGAATGGCCAAAGGAGCAGGGTGGGAGAGCAACAATATGTGTCTGGCAGGTCTTTGAACGAGAGAGTCTGTGTGGAGGGAGCAGAGGAGAATTGCTCGTGATGGGGATCTTGATTATACACCGTAGGATCGATTTGGTTGATGTTGTAACCCCCTGGCAGCAAGAGAGGTTTTAGACTGTAGCTACTCGTGACAAGCTTTGGGTTGTGTTTTGCAGCGTTCTCTAATTGGGGACGTGTCCTTTTTATTCTTGGTGCAGATAATCCAGGGATTTTGGCCAGTACTGTTTCTAGCTAGGTGGATTGCATCCAAAATGGAAAGATAAAAGTGGCATTTGATGCTTAAAAAACGTCTTTGGAGGGGACTAGCCAGAGATGGAAGAAATAGGTTTAACTGCACCTGCTGCTTCAAAGCACATGAAAGCCAGAGAGATTTCTCCCTGAATGCCTTTCTGCCTCTGTGTGGGCACTTGCATCTGATGAACTAATGCAACTCTCTCTGGAGCATTAATGTGGGGGGAAAAAAAAAAAAGAGCTGTTAAGGAGGAACTTTAGGCAGACAATTAAAACTCATTTGGTTTATGATCTGCTGCTTATGAGCACTTCTACATGATGAAAGCCCTTGGAGTCCAGTGAAAGCATTAGGAGCTCACAGTAAACTCCCGTGTTCCTCCCAGCAGCCTTCTGTTGGACCAGGAAGTCTAGTACCTGCTGGATGCTTGAGGTAAATAATAAGCAGACAAATCATCTTAAAATCTTCTTCAAGGGCTTCTTTCTCTGTCGTAAAAACCCACACAAGCAGAAGATTAATTATTCTAATTCTTTGCAGGCTACCTTTAGATACCAGTAGTGCTTATGAGAAATGAGGCTCAATTATCCAAGTAATATTCTCTCCCACATTGCGTAGTCGTGTGGGAGATGGAAAAGGTGCTTGGTATCCAGCATTACCCATCTGCTCTTCACCTAATTAACGGGGTCTGATGAATGGTTCCAGTTCAGTGTGACTCAGGCACTGGCAGTGGCAGGAGCCCTGCCCCAGGCGGGCTGGGTGGGTGGGCAGTGCCATTGCTTGTGCCAGTGACACCTCTGTGAAGTGCCAGCAGAACCAGAGTGCCTGTGTCCACAGCTCTGTGGCACTCACGCTGTTCAGGTGAGGTTTTGGAGCCTGGGATGTAATCAGGGACTGCTCGGATGTGATGGCCTGCAGCCAGGGGTGTTTTCTCCTGCTCTCTTTGCCCATTGCTGTGTGGTGACAGCCACGCCTGTCCCTAAGCTGCTCTACTGGGGCCTGGCTGGCAACAGGTACAGATGCCTTCTTTGCAGGGCAACACCCAGGTGTTTGCTTAAAGTTCCTCCAGAACCACCGGTTTGGGGTGCAGGAGTGCAGTTCAGACAGCTTTGTGCACACACCTGTTTGCCAGGTTTGCAACAGCGCTATCTTGACTTCGCTCCTGCAGGGAGGCAGACCTGAGGGCTGTAACGGCTCCTCTGGCCTTTACCACCTGAGTCCAGCTCTGTTTTGAGAGGTGAATGTCCCAGCAGAGTCTGAAATCTCTCTGAGGTGCAGCAGCCAGGTGGGGAAGTTGTCTGCTGTCTCACGTGCCGTGCCTCTCACTCGGTGACTGTGCTGCTCTGCACCCACGGTGTGAGTGTCCTCTTTCACCTTATGGAAATGTTTTCCTTGCAAGGCTCCCAGGCAGAGCCCGTCCCCACCAAGCCAAAATTCAGGAGCGCTTAATGTCTTGGGGACAACTGCCAGGATTTGCCTGTTAGAGACTCCTGTGCTGTGCTGTGCTGCCATGCTTGCCTGTTTGCTATCTGTGACCTCCCGAACTTTCATTCCAGCTGGAGTTGTCATGTTACACAAACCATTGATCTGTCTAGTACAACTACTGTTGGAAACTTTTTTTTTTTGCAGTTAACTGATACACTGACTGTAATCAAACTGCTTGAGGAAAGAGCTTAATGTTCTCAGTTGGCACCTCAGCAAGGCTTAGCAGAATGGTGCATTGTGGAGCTGGAAGTTTTGTGTAATCTGCTCTGACTGCTTTTTTGTGTATTGAAACACTTCAAGCTTACATATTAAGTATCTCCCTCATCTTCTGTTATGAGATGTACAGATCGGGAGAAGTGGGAATTTGGGAGAGAAATGGAGTTGCAAAGGCAGTGTAAAATCAGGTTTGGTGTCCTAATGCTGAGAGTTTTACTATGTCTGATACTGTGAACTGTTGATAGGAAATGTGTGTTTGTTTTTATAGATAAACAAACCCATGGCCTGATCAGGAAAGCTTTTCTGACTTAGTGATTCCCAGTGACGGGCTGATACATGGTGGGGTAGTGGGATTCTGTGACCTCCCTGCCTGGTCAGGCTATTGACTTGCTATTTGTCTTTGTTTAGCAGTTGTTTAACACCCAGTGATTGATTATCTCACTTGTTTCTACCTCAGGCACCAAGTTGTTGGCTAGCTGTGTGTGCTAACATTGATGTCTGTTTCAGCTGGGAAGGGCTACCCCTGCAGCACGTGTAACATCGTGCTGAACTCCATAGAGCAGTACCAGGCTCACATCAGCGGCTTCAAACACAAGAATCAGTAAGTTCTTGTCTGAGTGTGTTTCCAGCCTCACTGACCAAATCAATGGCTTAAATATAACTTAAAATGCAGTTTGAATGCATATCTCCAGCTGACTTGCAAGCAGAACAACAAGGTTTGTGCAGGCTTGCGCTGTTTGTACTGAAGCAGATTCACTTCGGCAGCTCCCTCTGCAGACAGCTCTGGGATGCTGCCGGAGTAGAAGGGCTCCGCAGGTGCTTTTGATTCTTGTGTGGACCTTTGCAGTGAGCGTGTCCAACCTGACACCTGTTAAATGCCATTTATCTAAAACCAGATAATTTAATTAAAGACTGTCTCAGTGGAGATCTGCTTGGCATTCTGATCTCTCTTGGGGTTGCTTGTCTTAAAATTTGGCATGTAGTCAGCATGCTCCAGAAACCTAGACTATAGTCCTGAACTTGCACTCACAGCTGGTGAGTTAAATAATGGCATCCCCTGCATATATTATTAGTCAAAAAAATTTAGACTGCCAGATGATTAATATCAAATATAGTTGGTCTGGACACTGTCAAAGTTCAGATCTCTAATTTCAAAGCCTTCGCTGAAAGAGGCTCAGTAATGAGTGTGGGTTGGTTAGAGGGCTTCTTACAAGAAAGAGACATCCTGCCTGAAGCGAGGACAGACTCCTAGCCAAATTTCCCAGAGAGGACAGGAAGAAAACTGGGGTCACTTGTTGCTTGTCTGGGGAATAACAGCCCCATGGTCGCTTGGCTTTGGGTGCTTGACTGGAAGACACATGCTCCATCCATCATCCAGGAAAGTTTGGGCTCTTGAACGGCACAGCTGGATCAGTGAATAGCAAGCGTCCCATTGCAGACAGATGACATTGAGGATGTTCCCAACACACACGCATAAACGTTCCCTTTAACGACATGGATGTTGTCCGAGTTTTTGCAGCCACCCAACTGCCTTTCAGAAAGCTGCTTCTGCATTCAGCCATTGGGTCGTGTTCCAGGCCAGCATCTGCAGTCTGGAGAGAGGCAGGATACTGGCTTTGTAATGGGAGCTCTTTAACAGTGCTTGAGCTGTGCAATAGCTAATTCTGCTGTGATAAAGGTGTGTGTTTACACACATGCTCGGAGGGCAAGGATGCACTTGGAAGCTTTTCTGGCAAGTTGTTGACTTGGCTGCAGTAGGCTGTTGCTCCACTGACAGCCATGCCTGCTGAGCCGTGATTGCAGCTGGCAGAGTTCAGAGCACTTCTGACATTGTCTCCTTTTTTTTTTCCTTCTCTTCCTCTTGCTCCCTTCGATGTCCAGGATGCCAGGAGCAGTGCCGGTTGTTGGACCGTTCCCACCACAGCAGTATGTCCGGGAAGAGTCAACTGCCCCAGGAGGCTACAGTTATTTCAGCCAAGACTTCTAGAGCAAGTTGCAGCACTGTTCTTGGAGTTGTTGGTGGCCCAAGAACGCACATCCTTTGCCAGCCCACAATGGTTTCATTATCCCTCTGGATAAGCAAAGCCCTACCCTCCTGTATGCACCCGTTGAGCAGAACGGGGACTGAATCTGTCAGAAAAAGGATCCAGCTGGAAGACACTTGCTAGACAGCAAATACTTCACTCCCGTAGAGTAGTTTTCATTGTGTAATTGCTTCCTGTGAAGGTGGGTGTGGTGTGAGAGGAAGTGTGTATCTGGTGTAAGGAGGGTTTGGCAACAGGCTGGTAGCAGCCACCTCCTCCCTCACCAGAGCAAACAGTGGATTCCTGCACCTGGAGGGCTGCATCCCCTGCTCAGAGGTGGCTTTTTCTGGAGGATAGCTCCTAGACCGTGGCGAGCAGTGCTTGTGCAGCGTGGATGGGACACAGTGCAGGTTGCCTGGCTTTGTACAGGCCTAAAATAGGAAATAAGCAGTGTGGCGTTTCTTTCCATGCCTCCTCCGGTCAGGTTTGTGTGCAGAATTTCATGAGCCACTGCTTGCTGTTAGAGCCTTTGGCAGTGCCGCAGCCGTGGGTTCTGAGCTGGGTTGTTTGGGTCTGTCTAATGAGGGGTTGCAGCTTCTGGAGTGCAAACTGCTGCTGGTGGGAGTGGAGGGGGCTGCGAGAGGTGTCAGAGCTCCTGGCTCTCCCCACAGCTCAGCCCTCTGGTCTGAGGATTTCCATGTGGAAGGAAGTACCTGTTTAGCCTGGTTTCCTATGGAAACAGGTGTACGTGATCATTCACCATGTGTGTCTTCACCCCCTGTGACTTAAACCAATCTCAGCCAAACTTGGCAGCGGTGGAGATCTCAAACATCTGAGTGCAATGAGCAGAGGAAGGTAGAGCAGGGTGAGTTCATCTCTAGTTCTGTCGGGGTCTACATGGAAGTGCAGCATCAACCACCAAAATGCTGTAGGGAAGGAGGGTTTTAAGGGAAAAGAGAGGGAATAAATATAGATAGAGCAGGAAACTGTAGTATGACTTGGTCAAATCATTGGCTGACTAAAAAGCTACCAATCCTCTGGAAACCTGCCTTTGTTAGTCCTTCATTAGAACACTACTTGCCCAACCCCTCTCTTCAAAGTTTTTACACATTTGTACTGTCCTGGAAAAGGGATGTTCTAAATTTCAAACCTGGAAATTAAGACTGATGGTCTCTTCATGGTGCTAATGTACTAGATGTGTTAGAAAAGGGCCCGGAAGGAAGGGCAGGCATCTGAGACTGTTGGGTGTTTGGGATGAGTTCTTTAGATGTTTTGCCTTAAGCTAAGGCATCGCCTGTTCTCTGCTAGCCCACCACAGGAGCCGTGTGCGTCAGGCTGGCCTCATGTTCAGTGACAGTGCTCCGAGTCAGGCACCCCATGGCTTTGTCCCAGTGTCAGTGTCCATGGATCTGAGACTTTGCTGGTCTGTGGCAAACATCCCGCTGTTTTCATTCCATGGGGCAGAGGGATGCAGATGTGCCCCCTCTGAGGGCTTGCCTGGCTGGTGGGGCTCCATGGGGCTGGCAAGAGCATGGCTGATGGCTGTGGGCGTGCCACAGTGCCAGGGTGGGCTGAGCCGAGCTGCTGCCTCCCATTGCTTGGCCCCAGCAGCTGCTGGAGGGTGGGCTGAGGCCCCTGACTCCCAGCGTTGTGTGCCAGGGCAGCAGCTGACACCCTCGCAGGGCTGAGAGCCGGGTTGTAGGAGCACTTCCAAAATCTGGTGTGCGCTGGTCAGGGTAAGCAAGGAGAGAGAGAGCTGGTTGCTGATCTCGGTGCTTGGAGTGAGTGCCTTCCCTTCCCCACTCCAGGCTGTGCATGAGCTTTTTCTTCACCCTGCACAGAATCTGCCATCTTCCCTTAGGACAGGCTCCTGCTGGTCTGGGTCCGCCTTCCTAATGTTTTCCAGTCTTGCTCCACTGCTGAGGTCTGACCTTAGTCTCCTGCTACAGAGGGAGTCCTTTTAAACCTTGCAAGCTGATCAATGAGCAGAAAATTGCGATGAACTGAAGGAAGTGTTGTGCGCCTGGTGGCCCTGGATGGCCTCCAACTCTGATCTCTGCTGCTTAGCTCTCGCCCCGCTGTACCCGGGGCAGGTGCCTGCTAGATGTGCTGTGCATCGACACCACGAGGGATCCATTTCCAGCACTGCCAAGTCCGGTGTGTCACTCCTGTCTGTGTACTGACAGTTTTGCCTTCCCCTGTACACAGTGTTTATGTATCTGCTGTTTCCCTAAGGTGAAGCTCTCCAAATAGAGTGTTTATTACTACTTTTGGGTGCTGTCTCTCTGCTAGAGCCCTTCCTGGGATTTTGCCATGCTTCAAAGCACAGAACAGGATGCGGACACCTTTGAAATATTTGGGAGGGGCGGGAGGCTTGTGTTCCCATCTACGCTCTTCAAGGGCCTGCTGTCATCCTGTGGCACCCTGAGGTCCAGACAAAGCTGGTAAGTGCCTTCTGCTGCTGCTTTGGGGAGTCAGTGTAGCCTTGGGCACAGCGCCGTCACCAAGGGGAAGATGGGACAGTCTGGGCTGGGAGGCTGCTGGCACTTCTGCAAGCTGTTGTGCAGCTTGTGCCGAAAACATCCATGACTGCCGCAGGACACTGGGCTGTCCCTGACACTGCTGTGGCAGCACAGGAGTGGCAGTATGGCAGGCATGCACTGCTGCTCTCCGTTTGAGGGCAGCTCACCTGCCGAGGCAGGTTCCGGTGCCCAGGAGCTGCTGTCCTGCTCCTCCACAGGCAGGGCTGCAGCAGAGTGCAGGGGACCCACGTCCCCAGGAGCGGTGCAGGACCTTGGGCTGGCACCAAGGGTGGCACTGCCATTGGCCGTGCGGGTGGTTCTGGGAGGGATGGGCTGTGTCCACCTCCTGTGGTGCACAGTTCTGCCGGGGCTGCGTGCCTG
>NW_010105438.1:23030-33211 GCF_000699245.1 Pterocles gutturalis | reverse complement strand
GAGCAGTTACGAATGGTTGTTAGCCTGACGTGTGCAGCGTCCCTCCTCAGAAGCAGCAGAGAATATTTACCAAGGTGGAGACCACAAGCACCGTGCGTTTTTGAGAAGACTGACTGGATTTTCCTTTCCATTCTACTTGCAACTCAGACAGCGAGTATTTTGACAGGCTGTCTGAACCTCAAGTGACAGGTCTGGGCAGATCTTTCCCTTCACCCCTGTCCCACCTCAGGATTTTGGTGCACTCTATAAGCTATCAGGGCAAAAAAACCCCACCCCAAGACCCAAGGAAACCCTGTTCTCCTAGAAGTGAGAGCCTTCCTCCCTTGCCCACCCACTCACTCCCAGCTCTGATGCCCCTGCCCCTACGTGTGGTTTCTGGTCAAGTCTATTCTTGTGCCTACACTCGAGCCCTCTGGTGTTGTCCCTGCATGAGGCAGCTGAGACAGGCAAGGTCCATTGTCAGCAATCCACGCTCCTTTCCCAGTCGAGTCCACGCCTCAATCCCAAAGTGCCTCTGCCCAACAAAAACAATGCTTCCCAGGCTGGAGTCAATCAAATAAATAATTAAATAAAAATCTAATTTAAAAAAATTCCTCTGGGAAGAGTCCCATATTAACACAGGGAAATTTCCAAGCCTTAGCTCCAGTTCATTTTGCACAGGAACATACACCAGTCAGCCCCGTGGTGCAGTTATGGACAGAGCTTCAAGCCACCCAGCCAGGCCAAAGCTGCAACCTTCCCCTTCCTGCAGAGCTCTCTCTGCTGTAAAAGTACAGCCAACTCGCTGGCAACTGGTGTGTTTTTCCAGGGGTCACAGGACTGTTAGTCTATGAACCACAGGAGAGCTGAGTAGGATGGATTTTCCTTTTTTTTTTTCACCATCTGGAAAAATATGGCACAGGAGGTGCATCCTCCCCACACCTCTAAGCCATACCCCTGGGGTATGCCTGTCTCTCTTTACACCTCGCGTGGGAATGTTCTTGCCCTCCTCCCAGGAGATAAAGAGGTTACAGAGTTTGCCATGAGAGATTCTTCACTGGAAAGTTCTGCTTCCAAATATCTGGCTTAACGCTTAATATGTTACCATGAGAGTATCCACGTGACTTGAGGAGTTAATACAAATCTCATTTTTGAAGCAGCATCAAGAGAGATTTTCTCTTTTTTCCCCTCTGTGCAAACAGATGACAAGAGAAGTCAAGAGAATATGAAAAGATAGCACTAGTCGGTAGGAGCAGGCAAGCCCAATGATTACACCCCCGAGAGTGTAAAGGCCTTGAAGGCCAGAGAAAAACTGAGGCTCATGCCATTGACGGGAAAAATGACTTTGCAAGGAGAGCTGCGTAGTGGTAACAGAAAGAGCCTAAAGTGCAATTCCATCTGATAAACAACTCTTTAAAATGGCCCTTACAGCTCCCCGATTGTTCTACGTCAAATGGGCTCAGCCGGGCAATAAAGCAGTTCCTAACTGCCAGCACCGAGCATTCCCCTGGGAAACACTCCACCTAGGAAATGTCTCTCTTTTCCCTCATTACGGTAATCAAAGGTCCTAAAGGCCAAGAGAATTGTGACCTTGCAGAACTGGGACTGGTGGGGACTTAGCCAATTTCCTTCTTCTTTTCTTATATATCAGTTATGCAAAGACAAGAGTAGAATTGAGGTCTTGCTGAGATCCCTTTCCTCCCAGTAGCTCTACACAGCTACAAACAACACCAATCTCTTCTTCCCTCAAGCACAGCACTCTGACTCCAGTATCCACAGGGAGCAGCTCTGCAAGGGCCATTTGCTGACGACTGTTCTTCCAGAGTAGAAATGGGTTTTGACAGGAAAGGGGAGAGCAAGAGCAGTGTCCACTGCCAGCAACAGACGCAGTGCTCCAATCTGAGTGTTCCTTAAAGTTCTACCAGCATATGGGGAAGTAAGCAGTGATGGTCTCATGATGCGAGTCATGGCAACTGTGGTGACCCTCTTTATGCCCTTAAAAGGTGACCTGATGCTGTGGCAGTGTCCCCTTGAGCCCCAAAGTACTCCCCATCTGTTCCAAGACCTCTCTCAAGTCAGAGACCCCTCAACCCAAAGCCTCAGAGTGCTGCTAGTGCTGTAATGATGAGGGGAACTTCTGTGACCAGGAGCTAGCAATGAAGCAGCTCTGCTCTCTTCATGGGCATCGACCGTGACCTGGACAGCACAACACTTGCAGGTTGCCAGAGAACACAGAATCTGAACCAGATCCAGACCAAAGAAGTCACTGCAAAAGTTAACGTGGCAGCTTCCAGGAAAAGGGAACATATAAATAAACCACAGACAGTGAAATGGAGCCAAAAGGGTCTCTGGGTTCCAACCCACCCATCCTCCCTCTCCAACCACAACAGCACAGCTGCCCGAGCTCCTTACTGAGAGGCAGTCACAGCCTCGGGGCCCCTCGCAGGAGAGGCTTGTCTCTGTGCCCTCCCTTGCCTGGCAAGCAGAGTCCTGTCTTTTCCGGGCAGAGCAGAGGCGAGGGAGGGTACGAGCATTTCCAAAGTCGCGTGTACTTTAGACCTCGCTCTCCATGGAGGGCTTGCGTTGGTGTTTCCAGCCTGTGTCTGGGAGTGAGCCACGCCGTTCTGGAGTGGCCGCTGCTGTGTTAACGCTGCTGCATTCAGACTGTTCTTCCTGTAGCAGCTGCTCAGTTTCGGTGTCGTCCAGTGAACCAGAACTGGCCTGGATAGAGACCGTGTCTGTCTTCATGCACACGTGGTCCCGGAGGATCCCTCCTCGGGAGCTCCGAATCTGCTTAAGGTCATCCCACTCGGAATCATCACTGGATAAAAGGCATATCCCCTCCACAATCTTGATCTTCTCCTTGGTGTAGCTGTGGTCAGGACCAGTCTAGGGAGCAGACAGATGAATTAAAAAAAAAACCAATACATCTATGGAAAAATATGGCAAAGAGCAAAGCAGAGCTGGAATGTAGACAGTGAAGCAGACAAAAGGCTGGACCCTCATGTAAACAGCCACTGGCTTGGGCTGCCACAATGGCAGAGCCCATTCTAAGTTTCCTTTGAGTTCTTCACCACTCGCAGACAAATTCTCCCTGCAAGAGCTCTCATTCCAAACTCAAGGAGCCTTCAAGGCATGGAAGGGGACTGAGGATGAGCTAGCTAGCTCTTCTGATTTAACTATAGGTACTCCCTGGCAGCAGCGAGTAAGAATAACACTGAGCCTAAAAATGAAGAAAAAAAGAAAAAAGAAAAAAGCCAAAATGGGAAGCAAGAACTGCCAGAAGACTTCATGGTGAAAGTAGTCAGGGAATCAGCTCTAGGTCTGCAGTATCTTTATATCCGAATCATTCTAGATAGGCCTCTCAGGAAAGCACAGCTGGAACACCACTGCTGAGTCTGAGTCTCACAGCGATACAGGGGAAGGAGATAATAGGGAAACAACAGAAATGACCAGAGTCTAAAGCAACCATGCTGAGATTAAAGTAGTGAAATCTAACTTTTCTCACTGACAAATAAGGAGCATTAGAACATCTGATATATCCCCAAGGAGAAAGTGCAGGGGGCAGGGAAATATACATCTGAGTATATTTAGGAGCAGCAGAATTAAGAGAAAAGTGGAAAGGGTTTAGATTCCCAGATAAATAATCCTGGCTTATCCTTAGGAGATAAGGGTACAATAGCAAGAAAGTTTGTGAAATCTATTGGATAGTAACTTTGGAAAACAAAGCCAGGGAAAATTCTCCTCTGCCTAAGTGTTGCTGTGATCCCTGCTAGAGGAACTAAGTGATCTAACAGATTATCATAAATAGTCCTACAGGAATTATCTTTTTCAAATCTCACACACTGACTACGAGTAGCCAAAGCCAAGACCAAAGGATCTGCCATAGAAAATGAGCTACGCTTTCTTGACAGCCAGTAGAGCTGGTTTAAGGACATAAAAGCAGGAGAAAAAACAAGAGCGAGCAGTTAGTATGGGACAGTGCTTGAGGCACACAGCAGAGCTTGAGTGAGGGAGGCAGGATCAAACACATACACAGAGCAGTGATACCTGACGTGAGGTGGTGGACGAAAATCAGAAGAGGGAAGATGAGAAGCTATCTGAGTGATAAGAAAGCTTCTGAGGAGAAAACAGAGGAGAAACTAAGTGCTGCAAGGAATCACATTAAACCCTCTCCATGCTTTGGCACACAGGGCAGACCTCTGCACAGCCTTTAAAATGCTCTGTTCAATAAGGGCTCTGGTTGTTTTCCAGTTCTATCCCAGCACTACACAGCCAGGAGCCAAATTCTTGTTACCAAACCCCTTGTGGCTGCCTGGCTCCCCAGGTGACTGGCCAAAGGGCAAACCTTGGTGCAACACTCACTAACCAGGACTGCGCCCAGGGAAGACAATTCCCTTTGACTGCTGTACTTGGAGGGCAAGCACCCTGTGCCAATGAAATACAAGACACTGTGGGAGCGGGGAAGAAGCAGAAAGCTAAAGACAGGTCTAATTCACTACAGCTCACTGGGGAGAAAGTGCTGCTGGTTGATCTCCATAGGAGTCTGAGCAATTCACTGAAGCTGTCCTCCTATGTCCTAGAAGTAAATGCTGACAAGTTGCAACAGTTTTGGATACTAAAGCCTGTAGTACTCAACAGCAGCTTGAGCTGGGCTCCCATGTCCTTAGTAGCAGCACTTACCTCTTTCTTATAGCACAACTGGTCGTACATCGTCGGTTTGGGAATTGCTTCAATCTTCACCTCCTGGGTAGATGTCCGATACGAGGGATTACTGTAGGTTAGAGTCCCCAAGCCAGGGTCCGTGAACTTGGACTTTTTATGCCTAGAGGAAGACAGCTGTCAGAAAAGACACAGGGCTCTACTGCTAGGATCCAAAGTTCCTGAGTGCTCAGCAAGCAGAAAGCTCTAGCCATCTTCACTGTCCTTCCAAGAGAATGCTGGCTTCACCTGGCTCTTCAGCTACCACCACAGCAAGGCACTGCCATGCAACCACAAAAGCTATACTGGTATTAAGTGGTGAAGCTACTCAGCAGAAAGCACATGAGCTCACACATGTACTGAGATACGAGTTATGGACAGGGATGTGAGATGATACATAAGCTCTCAGCAGAAAATTTAGCCAATAAAGCTTCAAATAATAGAGTTGCATACCCAACACTTCAAAGGCACAAGACTCAAACCTTGCAAATAAAATCAAACACTGCTTCCAATAAAGGACAAAGGGATTGTAATGACAAGAAAGAAAGAAAGTGCTTTCAAGAGCTTTCTTCTACAACCCTAGATTTTACTATTGAGCAAGAGAGGGAGAAATAGATCACTTACCTATATATAATTAAAGCAGCAATAACCAGCAAAAGAAACAAGATGCTGAGAAGACCTCCAATAATGTAGCTCACATGCAGTCCTTCTCCTGAAAGTGAACAACAATGGTGATTTTGCACTCACCCTAAACTTCCACTGGATAATACTGACCTCAATGTAACGCCTAATACAGGCGTTTTACACCACACAAGTAAAATGTCAGAACACCAAGGTTTAGCAGAGGTTTTTTTGGCTTCATATAAAGCCAAACATACGATAACCCTTCCTCCCACCCAGGCCCCAGCAAACCAAGAAGCATCAAGATCTTTGTAATGGGGTTGGATAAGGATGAGTTAGACCCTCTTGCTGAGAGCTTACTCCTGCAGTGGGAAACCATTACCTGAGTCAACCATCCTCAACTAAACACAAAAGGGATGGTGAAGAAGAGTATAATTAAAGGAAAGAGCCCAATAAATGAGGTATGGGATGAAATAAAACAAAAATATTCTTCAGATCAAAGTGTCATTTGGAGAAGTCCCCATATAGTCTAATGGATGTGTGTGACTGATGTTCACCCTTAGACACAGTCCAGTCTGCTCAGAGGGCCTCTGAGTAATTCAAGTCCACGTTTCAGAAATTTAAGTTTCAGACACTAGGGACTGGAATGGCCCGGGCACATCTGGAGGAACAACCCTGGGGGAGAAGAGATAAAGAAAAGGAAAGGAACTCACCCATGGTTGCCAACACTGCCTCGTTGGCATGGGTGCACAAGCCTCGCCGAGCATCTTTGTCAGAGCAGCTGAATGACAGAAGGAGAGTTAGTTACTGAAAGGAGCATCAGCAGCATCAAAGGTATCGAAAGACAGGATGGGACAGGCCAGCGCTGATATCCCATTTCCAGTTCAACTACAGGAGCCTTCCTTTCTCTTCCTCAGTATCCTTCTGTACCCAGAGGAGAGAGGACCATATACTATATATATAGGGGTGTGTGTATATATATCGATTGTAGGTCTGCAATATCTTTATATCCAAGTCACCCTAGATTCACCTCTGGGGTACACAGGTGCATACACACATCTATCTATCAGAACACAATTTTCAGCATCAGTGATGGAGCAAAAATCAGAACATCTGAGAGTGAGCACAAAGATCTTTCTGTTCCAGTACATCGTACTCAACAAAATGGAAGTTTTGCCTTGTAAATAACCCAGCCATGTATTACAGAACATACTTATTTGCTGGGCAGTAGGAATACGAGGCTGTAGGAAATTAGCAGGAAAAAAAGTCTCTTAAGTACCTGCATTGTAACTTAAATGTTAGAGCTGCAAAGGTTCTGCCCCAAACAAGCTATCCCTTTGTGGCCAGGGCAGAACCTCTTCCTCAGATGTCTGGGTCAGGTCTGAGAGATCTCAGTGAATTAAAGCAACAGACTCCTCTCTCCTCCTCTCAGAAATAAGTTCTTAAAATTAGGAGTTCAGAAATCAATCAAATGATATGGTCTCAGGAGGATTTCAGCACTTCAGCACAGTCAGCCTAGACACATATTTCAATAGAACAGACAGAAAGATCTCTGCACCCTGCACCTCTTGCCAGCTCAACAGTGTTCTGCATTCTTTGTCAAATGGTTTTCCCCATTATGTATGGGAATTCGGGAGCTGGAATAGCCTCTTTTGGCTAGGGAGAGGTACATTTGGACCATGACAACCAGAGGGGGCTTGTATGTTGCCCTTTGCACAAACTGTGACTTTCACACCCCAATTCCAAGAGAACAAGAGCACTTACTTTCCTTGCACTGCTTCCAGAGATTTGGTGAGAGGTTTGGTTGTTGAGGTACCTACTCTGCCAGGTGGTGTCCGACTTCTCTCACTTACTCTGGTGGGTTCAGGGCCAGGGGGCACTACACCTGGAACTAGAACAACAGAGAAAAATAAGCAGGACCCCAACTTTGTGGGACAGATGAACTAGTCCGGTAAGCTACAGAGAATTTCTGAAATGGCCTAGATGAGCAGCTTTCCCATCTCAAACCCAGTCTGTCTGCAGAACAGACAGAAGGCGGCTCTTTTGCTCACAACCACCTTACTTCCAGCGTACAACTCCGTAAGTTTTTATAGACTGGAGAGTGTCAGATGCTCTGGTTGCCACTGCGTAAGTAGTGGCAGTGGTTCACTTAGAGAGGCTGCTACCCAAGTGACCCTCAGTAAACTCACTAGTGGAACAGGGCCGCCCATCTGGTTCATCTGGACACGCGCAGACAAAGTCTGAAGCCCTGGCGAAGCAGAGGTGAGTGCAGCCTCCATTGTTCACTCCACAAGCATTAGTACCTGGAGAGAAGAAGCCATTTTCTCAATATCTTGCAGATGAACAGGTAGGAGCTCAGAGCAATAACCTTTTTTCCTGCTCAGCCAGAGATACTTCCTATAAATCCAGCAAATTACTCTGGCACACGCCCTTCATCTGACTGCTAAGAAAATGATGACCATAGCCAAACACTGGCAGGATGAGGGCAGTCGCAAAAGGAAGACACTGGAAATCATTAAGACAGAAGCCCAGTCAACACAGCTGCACAGATTAAAAATAAAAAGCTCACATTCTTCTGTTTTAACACAAGGTCAGATGAACAACATGGAAAGTGACATTCCCTAATCAAAGCTGTAACAGAACACCATGAAGATGTACTTGACTGAAACATCAAAGGCAGATGAGGAATGTGCCCAGGGAAGATGCATTAACAGTTAGTTTATAAGAAAAGGTGCCAACCTCACTTGACATCTACAGCAGCACAGTGGTTCTAGAGTTCTTAGCTTTGCCCGAATCAAGATCGACCTATTTACCTGTCTGTCTCTGAGGGGAAACCACAATGATATCCATCAGTCCCTCAACATTGGCCAGGACTGTCTCTTTGTTCCGCCCAGAGTATTTGTCCACTCTCTGGATAGATTTTGTTTGCCAGTCAGTCCAGTATATCCACCTATCCTGCTGCTCAGGGAGCCAGCAAAAAAAGACAAAAACAAACAAACAAAAAAAAGAAACCAAAACACAAACACGTAGCCATTAGCATCTTTAGCCACATAGGTACAGGATACCCATAACACACATCACAGTGGCAGAAGGCCCCAAACAAAGGCCTCTTCAACCCCTTCCCCTCTTATCATAAAGATGATGACTGTCTGTGCCCCACAGGACAGACAAACTTCCTTTGTTATGTCTACAGAAGAGTTGAGTACTCTCCCCTCAGTCATCTTGGTTTCCCCAGATTATAACACTTCCCTGTCCCCAAGCTCCACTGTCCAAACTCATTAACACACCAGGGAGAACAGTGGCAGCACAAAAATCTTCTTACCTGTGTCAGAGCAAAGGGATGTGACACCTGGCTGACCAACACTTGCCGTAGCTTCCCATTGAGATCACAACTCTCTATGCGATCAAGATGCGCATCCACCCAGTAAATCCTGGAGGAACAGGGAAAGAAGTGAGCTTCATCTATACAATCCCTCTTTACTTTCTAGTCATTCACTAGCCAAGATGGATCAGACAAAAATCCCCACCAAACCCCACAACCCTACTCAAATAAACCAAGCTAAGGAGGCTAAAAAAATTAATTGCATCCCTTAACCCTATGCATGTATAAGAAAATCTTTCACTGACCTCCTGGTGTCATAATCCAAAGTCAATCCATTGGGCCATCCTAGGTCAGTGTTAATCAGGATTTTACGGTCAGAGCCATCCAAGTTTGCTCGTTCAATTTTAGCAATGTGACCCCAATCTGTCCAGAAGAGGTACCTGATTAGATAAAAGGCAAGTGTAAGAAGAACAGAGCATTTCATGAAAGTTTTAGTTATGAATTAAACTGCCAGATTCTTCAGGTTCAAAAAAGATCACATGTTCTGTTGCTTGCTTCTCCCAACTATCTGCCCAGCCTTCAAATTCACTGTCTGCCTCATTTACATCTGTTGCTGGTACCTGCAGATTCACACGGCACATCCCTTCTTCCTCCCACAACCTCCTCTCCCCGCAATGTGCCTCTGCACAGCCCTTCTCCCTGCCCCACCAACACCCCACACCTACCCCTTCTTGGGAAAGACAGCAATGGCTCGGGGCTCATCCAGGCTGTTATTGATCAGCACTTTCCTGGAGCTTCCATCGAGCCTGGCTGCTTCTATGGTATTGCGTCCTGTGTCTGTCCAGTAGAGGTTCCTGGCAACCCAGTCCACTGCCAGGCCATCTGTAGTCTTCAGACCCTGACCAATAACAGTTTCCATGTGGCTGCCGTTCAGATCAGAACGCCTGGATGGAAATCAACGACAAATGGCAATGAGGAATGGGTAGCTCCTGGAAAGCCTTTCACACCTCCATATGTGATCAGCCACAGGGCCACTTTACACTGCTGCCTCCCTAATACCTTCCTCCTCACAGTCTCCAGCAGGTTAAACACACTTTCACCATTTAGTTCAGCAATACACACGATGCGGTGTACCAAAGACAAGGTGCAAGTAGTGTTGTACTGCCAGCATCTCGGTCTCCCCAACTTATTGGCACACTCCAAAGCTCACTGTGGCACAACCAGCACAAGTAGCTGGGTGACCTGGGCACTGGCCAAGCAGATGACTAGCACCCACCTGATGACATCAAGATACACATCGGTGTAGTAAATCTTGCCATCCACACTATCATAGTCCAGAGAAATGACGTTGTTCAGCTCAGGGACAGGGATGTGCACGTCTGTGTGGTCACTGGTGTCCAGTGAGATACGACGGATGGAAGCCCGGCTCGAGAAGAGCAGGTAGGTCTCTGGAGAAGAGTCACACGTCTGCTCATCTCTCTTCAGCTGGATGCCAGTGGGGCAGGCACAAGAGAAGCCCGGGGGGTGAGGAAAGAAAAGGTGGGAGCAGCCACCGTTA
>NW_010105438.1:1872-22753 GCF_000699245.1 Pterocles gutturalis | reverse complement strand
TCCTGCTAATCAGAGTTTTCCCATTGAAAAAGGAACAGTCAAATGCTGATAGATAATAAACAAACACCAGACCTATGGGGCTGCGTAAACAGGGAGAAATGCAAAAATAGGTAAATGAGGGAAGAAGAAAAGAAAAAGCTGATTTTTGAGGAGTTACTCTGTCACTCACACTTTACACCAAAGGACTCTTTTCAGTGACAGCTCTGAGGGGCTCCCCTAGTCACCACAGACACCTGCTGATTTGGGAGCAGCCTCACAACTCACCCAGGGGCCGTGCCCTGTCAACAGCTTGAACGTCCATGAGGCCAGGCAGGTTTGTCCTCACCAAGATGACATTGGCACCAGTGTCCTTGTCAGCCCTGTGAATGCTGCGAGTTTGCCAGTCAGTCCAGTAGATGTAGGAGTCCAGCAAAGTGAGGCCGTAGGGATGTTGCACTGGAGACAGCAGGGTGCGGCGGTTAGCACCATTGAGATCCGCAGCCTCAATCCGCTGAAGAAAGAAGTAAACGTCAGTCCCACAGTCAAAACACAGATCCTCTTACTAGCAATTACTACATCGAGTGGGAGACAGAGCCTAAGCAAGTGATGTTATTTAAGCCCACCCTCCCCCATAGCCCATCCTCTCAGAAAAGATTATGTTCCCCTTGCTCTCTTGATAGTTTGCTCAAGAGCTTCAAAACAGCCTGCAGGCTATCAGAGACCCACTGACAAACAATGCTGAAGAACAGAATCAGACCTCAGTGTGTGCATCAGCCCAGAGCAGCTGGGACCCAGCCTTATCCACTGCCAGTCCATTAGGCCAGCCCAGGTTGTTGCTGATCAACACCACACGTCCAGAGCCATCCATCCCAGAGCGTTCCAGCTTGGCATTCTCACCCCAGTCCGTCCAGTACATATACCTAGAGAAAAGCCAGCAAGTATTATGGAAACAGAGATCAGAAGTCCTGTTCTAACCGTTAGATAGCCTCTTGACAACACTAACCCCATCTCATGGTATAAAGCTATTGCCCGAGGGCTGTCCAGGCTCTGCCAGACCAAGACTTTCCTCATGGAGCCATCGAGGTTGCTCACTTCAATCCGGTTTGTTCCTGTATCTGTCCAATATATCTTCCTGCCAATAGCATCCACAGCCAGCCCATCTGTAGTCAACAGACCTGAGGAAACAGAAAGGTGTATTGATCACTGCTCATCCTCCCAGTTTAGTCAGGAACTTCTGGTATTCCCCTTGTGCACCTCATCAGGCAGTTGCTTTAGGCATTGCTTGTCCTTCTGCTGAGAATTTAAATATTATTCTACCAGAGTATCAAAGAATCTCTCTTTTCGTGCTGCACAGAGGTGAGAGGCTCCCGGCAGAAAAATGTCTCTTACCTGTAGCGATGATGTCCTCAAATTGTGAGCCATCAAGGGCAGCCCGGCTGATTTTCCGCAGTGTGCTGTCTGACCAGTAAACCTTTCCTGGGTGGAAGAATAAAGCAAAACTTAAAAAAAGCCCACAACAACACTAAACCAAAACAAACCGCAACAACCGAACAGCAAAATCCTTAAAAAACAGATCCAGATCTCTGACTACCAGCTACACCATTCAATGCAGATCTGACTGCACAGGAGTATCAGCACTACAAGACTATTAAGCTGGAGTGATAAAACAGTACAAATCATCTTGTTCCAGTCCTCCCTAAAATACACAGGAGCACTGGCACTCTGAACTCTACACAAGGCCAGAGATCACATAACACATCATCAGCTAGTAGGAGAGTGTCCCACATCTGATTTCTCAACATGTCCCAGAGGATGCCAACCAGATCATCTACCTTACTGTACAACAGTGGGTTTACATCCAGCACAGCATCAGATGTTTAGTACACACGAACAGCCAGAGTCTCAGCTCTACAGCTGTAAAAGGCTTCAGCGGGAGGAAAGCTTTCTTAAATCCAAAATACACAGGAACCTCAGCCAGTACAGCAGACAGCTTCTTCCACATAGTTGGGGTTCCCTGCTTTCCTATAAGGACTTTCCTTTCCTGATTGGAAAGGAATATTTGCAGCACATACTAGGAAAAAAACCTACCCAAATTCACAGCCTACAGCAAGATCTGCGCCTGGGTCTTTACTCAAACATTTAGCTATCAAGTCACTTGTTGCCTTTCAAGCAGACAGTCAGATACACTAAGAAATTCAGACCTTCACGAGGATCCACTCCAATTGCAATGGTGTTCTTCATGGTGACATTGACCGAGACGACAACATCTGCAAAGTAGGGAATATCCAGAGAGACCATCCGGATGTCAGTCCTTCTGGCAAAGATCAGGAAGCTAGTCATTCCTGCAGAGTTGAAAATGGACACATATCAGCAAGGAGCAGGTTCAGTCAACTGTGGGCACCATTTATTGAACATTCTGGAGGTGACATCCACTTCAGCAGAGAAGGAGAAGTCTCAGGCAGGTCTTGGCTCATGGGGAGCCTGGGTACAAAAGCTTTACTGAGCATTACTGAATGCTTCTTTACATCCAAATTGAAAAGGAGCGCACTCACAGAGGAGTTACTTCTACTAATATGTGTGGGAAATGGGAATTTAGGAGTCAGTTTTTTTCCTGCTAAGGAGAAAAAGTGGATGTACCATGACCTGAAGCTAAGTGCCTTCCACAATCCTCAAAAAGAGGGTTCCCGGGAGGAGTGTCTACAGACCTATTAAAGAGTATAGCACCTTTTAGTTAAAAACAATCCACCTCAAGATTAGGGCAAAAGTATGGGGAAAAATGTGAGACCTGGTTTAGTTGCCCAGCATAATTTCAAGAAAAATTTCTTCTGCATCAATCTAGTTATCAGTAAGTTTCTTCACAGTAATTCCCACTCAAATTGAAGGTACAGGCATCAAATGGGTTTTTCAAGGGGTAAAGCAGTTAAGGACATAAAAGTGAATTTTGTTTCCTAACAAGGCAGGAGCAAAATGTAGCTGTAATACAAAACTGCAATGAGGATCCTACAGAGAGGACTCACCAGGGGAGCAGGTCTTGCCGTCAGATTGCAGGTTGATCCCAGTAGGGCAGGTACAGCTGTAACCCTTTGGAAGAGGTGCCAAGAGGCACAGGTGACTGCAGCCTCCATTGCTGACTTCACACGCTGTGTGTACTACAAGAAAGAGGAGGAGAAATCCATAAGCCAGCAACACAGACACAAAAAAGGGGTGCAAAAGCTATAGAAACGCATTCTAGAGTTCCCTTAAATATCAAGCTGAGAGTTATTCTCATGCTCTCATATTCCACCCAGAGACTTAAGGCATTGAGGGCTGACAGACTGGTCAGCTCCTTGCCGGAGAGCTGTGCCACACACCAGAGCCTGAGCAAGCTCTCAGCTCAGTGTGGCTTGGGGCGAGCTCTGTACCTGGTGGCCTGTGCCGGTGGAAAACATGAATATCCATAAGATTCTCCAGATTGTCCTGCAGCGTTTCCCGAGCCTGCCCAGTCCTTCTATCTGCGCTCTGGATGCTTTTGGCCTGCCAGTCTGTCCAGTAGATTCTCTCGCCATAAAGAGTAAGTCCAAAGGGGTGAGGCAGATTGCTCCCAATCAGCACCTGGTCAGATTACCCCCAGCCCCCCCAAAAAACATTACTAAGAAGTCACCAAGGGGAAGAGGATTCCCTTGCCCCCTCAACATCATAATGTACAGTCACAGCAAAAGGAGAGCGATGGGGCAACGTTAGCCCTCAAATGGAGGTTTCCTCACACAGTTTGCAACTGAAAGGGAGCTCTTCTCTCCCACTGAGAGCAGCTCAGTATGTCCTGATTTGCCGATCTCAGTTTTGACTGGAAAGAGAGGCAGGGGCCATCAGCACTCTGCTCTAGGACTTACACCTCAGGCTCCCAGACTCCCTCCTCAAAGACAGCTTCCTTACCTTCCTGTTGCTTCCATCCAGACCGGCATACTCGATGGTCTTCATGCCTGCATCTGCCCAGTACAAGCGCTGTGACTCATAGTCAATGGCCAAGCCGTTAGGCCATGTCAGGTTGGAGGAAATGATCACCAAGCGGTTGGAGGCATCCATACCAGCACGCTCAATTTTTGGGCTGGCTCCCCAGTCGGTCCAATACATGTACCTGAAAACGAGCCCAGACAGGAGTGAATGCCTGCACTCCTTCACTGCCACTACAGCCAGCGTTACAGAGAAGCAAGAGAGCCTGGTGCCTTCAGCCCCTAGCAGGACTAGTATTGTACTCATGTCCAGACTTGGGTTCTTGTAATGTACCTAAGATCATAGTCAAATTTATATGCCTTCTACCCGTATGCTGCCCTAACTACAACACCCAGAAAAAAGCTCAATAGTTCAAGGTCTAAAAATTAACCAAGTATTTTCCAGTCTCCACCATTGACCCTTTATACTCCTTCTGCACTGGTCTTCCAGTAAGCCACTCAAGGAAAGAACAGCACACTTTATTCAAGACCTTCTAAAGCAATGGCTGGCAAGCTTCTTCCTATCCACCCGGTCCCCAGCTCCACAAGGTCTTAATGATTAAGAAGCAAAATCCATCACTGAACCCATTTGTTTCAGTTACTCTACCCAGGTTTGCTATCCACAGCACAGCTGATCCCTCAATACTCTGACACAGAGCTTTGAAGCCAAGAGGCCAGTAATGTTACAGCTTGCTTGAGATCAGCAGTAACTTACCCGAGGAGATCCTTCTGACTGAACTCTGGTTGATAAGCAAGGAGCTTGGATACAAATTCAACATAGATTTGAAATACAGAAATAGAAGAGATCTAGATGGCCTCATTCGCAACATTTTTTTACCACATCTTTAGTTATTACGTCCCCAGGATAAACAAATGAAAACACCAGCCAGCTGCTGCAAGCTCTACAGCACAACAGGCAATCATCCCTGCTTATCTCATTCCACTAGCATCCAAAGTCAGGTCTCTGATTTCAGTCTTTGTCAGGAGGTAGAACAATGGCACCAGAGAGAGAGACACAACTGCACAAACCCAAAGAACCTGAACATCTTTAGACATGCAAGGATTGCCATGGCATCCCAGAAGAAAGTATCTCTCACCCTCCAACAGGGTCCACCACAATATCTCTAGGTCTGTCTAGGTTCTCCCAGATTAGAACAGTTCTCATGGTCCCATCTGTGTTGGACACCTCTATCCGATCTGTTCCTACAAAAGTCAGGAGAGAGAATGAGAGAGATCAGACATCTCTGGAACTGCAAGAGCTAAGGAAAAAAAAAAATACAACCAACCATGCATTCTCCCCCTCCATCCATCTCTGCTCATAGCTGGAAGATAGGTAAGAAATACAGCTCCAAGCATCACCTTCCATTAGATCTCTCAAGTCACCTCTGTGGCTGTCACTGGTGCTGAGTCCTGTAGGAATCTAAACCAGCTCTTTCCTAAGCCCCCAAAGTACCTATGTAGGCATGAGAGAACAGCTAAAGAATCACCTTCCTACATCTCTCTGAACTATGACTCTCCAGCAAGGAGCATAATCCAAATATTACCTGCTGCACCACAAGATACACTGTTGGAAGATATGAAAACACACACAATCACAAGCTCTGCAGCAAGATAACAGTGCTGCTTGACCTCTACTACAAACCGTTCTACAGAATTATGTCTGGGGATACTGCCAAAAGAATTAAACTAAGGATTCCACCTCAACTCCCACTTTGTTAGAAACACATGAGATGAAACTCCATTTTTTGCTAGACAGAAACATACAAATTTGGAATGAGACAGATAGAACTACCCAGCTGTTTTTCAGTTTTCATGACTAGTTAGGAAGACAGAAGCCTTGGTAAAGCAGAGGATCCCAGTACCTGCATCAGTCCAGTATAGCTTGTTGGTGACCCAATCAATTGCCAGTCCAGCTGGACTTTCCATGCTGGTGTCCACCACAACCTAAATAAAAAATAAAAAGAAAAAATTATTAGTGAGATTAGACCTCAGGGAGAAAGCACATGCCCAATGCACTACCCATTCACAAACAATGTTAATTTTCAAAAGGCAAAATCCCAAGCAGAGCAATGCCATATGAGAGAGCGCATTAAGGACTCAGAAGTTCAAATAAGTCTTACATTTGGAGACACATCTATTTTCCATGGCTGTTCAAACTGCAACTCCAAACTTTGAACTCTCTTCCCCTCATTTATGGCAACATTAGCCTAAGGGCATGTGCAAAAAGCATTCCCAAGGAGCGTGGCTCTTGTTCCAAATGCAGTACGTAACAGAGGATTTATTACTTTTCCCTTTCAGATTTTAGGGCTACAACAAAGGAACTGACCACAGCTGACAAATCAAGATGCTTTGTGTCCCAATTTAAGGTTTTTCCATTAGGAATGTACAACAAACTTGTGCATGAAGTGTTCAGTGCTCTCAGGGCTCTTCTGAGCCAGAACTACAACAAATCCAGCACGAACTGCAGCTCCTTAGAAGGCCAGTATATCCCAGTGGCTTCCAACCTGATGCTCAAGGAGTCTCCTGGCTAGATGACCTCCACACATGGTTAACACTGTACCTCCTGGCTTGATCCATCCCATTTTGCTCGGCTGATTGAGTCGGTGCTAACATCTGTCCAGTAGACATAGTCATCCTTTGAGTCCCAGTCTAGAGCCACAGCACTGCGAACATCAGCAAGGGGGATGACATCATCTGACAAGTCATCTGTGTCAAAGCTGATCCGACGGATGTCCATCCTTCGGGCAAAAAGCAGGAACTTGTCAAGACCTGATCAAAGGTCGAAAGGTCTTCTTTTAATTTCTCTAAGTTCAACAACACAGTGATAGACACAGACAATATCCTGCTACATCCAACCTTAACTGCTTACATCATCATCTCTCACTGGCAGCTCACAGCCCAGGATTTTATTGGAAGCAATATATCACTGGGGCAGAGTGGGGTTGGGGGGGGTGTGTTGTCAGGGGAGAACAGAGTAGTAGGGAGCTGTCTCCTGGGGGTAAACTATGCTAAGGGAAAAAAGTCAACCATATTCTTCGAAGAATAGCACAGACCTCCCTCCAAATCAAATAGCTATGCCATCTCTGGTGAATCTAGGAGACAGCTGGCCTAATTCTTCCACATAGTTGCAAACCAAGAGAAACCGTGGCAATCAGGGACTGAATTTTTTATTCAGCACTGACACAGCTCCTGTGGGAGCTTTAGGGAAACACTCAGCTGTGACAGGCAGCATGGCACCACCAGCAGCCCTGAAACAAGGGCCCAAGGATGGCGCTTCTCTGTATCCCCACCCATCCAGCCTAGTGAGGGCAACGGGAATGCAGAACAGGGGAAGGCATCAAAGGTCAGGCATTCTCTGGCGGGGTCAGAGACTTAATACTGCTAACTCAGTCTATCCAGCTGCAGCTCCTTGGAAGCAACTGCTGCTGCTTACTCCCACTGCCAACCCCCTGCTACCCGCCGAATATCCGAGTGTACAGGCTGTGGTCCCACCTCACTTACTCTGGGCACAGGCGTGGCTGCTGGTCTTGCGGAAGCCCGTGGGGCAGGCGCAGGTGTAATCCTTGCTGCTCGGCAGGCAGAAGAGGTGAGTACAGCCGCCGTTGTTGGCCCCGCAACGGTTTCTCCCTGCTCAAGTAGCCAAAGACAAAACCAACCACGCGTAAAGCACAGAAAAGAGGAAAAACACCAGCTGAGGTGTCCAGACCCAGATGGATAAGATAACTTGTCTATCCAGAAATTAATTGAGAAGAGGAAAAGTATAAACTAACTCCATTTGGAGGGCTCAATTTTAAAATAAAGTGTTTAACTCAATCCCCTTCTAGAGCTGATTATAGCAATTGCAAACAAATACGGGAGGCGTCAGTCATTACTAATGCCCACTTACAATTTTTCCCCCTCCCAAAACAGCTCGTGCATAAACAAGCTACAACTATTTCTTACTGACAGGCCCCCGCTCCCCGTGTCAGCAGGGGGAGCTGCAGTGACACCTAACAGCAGGGTACAGGGACTGGGGGACCTCAACCCAACGCCCAGATGTTTCCGCAGCAGCTCTGGACAGAGGCAGTGGATGTGGCAATATGCTGGGTTCAGGCTTGCCATCTCCCTGCTTTACAGCATGGCGGGGGGCAGCAGGTCTTCTGGGGGCTCAAATGGGTCTCTACCCTCTCTGCAGTTACCTGCTGGCTGGCGCTGAGGATGCAGTGTGTGGATGTCCATAGGGAAGTGGAGTTTGTTGCGGATGATCTCCTGGTTCTTGCCTGTGAATTTGTTGGCACTGTTGATGCTCTTGGTGTGCCAGTCTGTCCAGTACAAACTGTCCTCAAACACAGTGATAGCAAATGGGTGCGGGAGGCCTGGAATAGAGATCCCATACAAGGATATAATCAGGTCCAAGAGGACTCAAGCTAGCAGGGGGGCAAGAAAAAGCTCTTTCCACTGCCCCTTATGCCTTGTGACAGTCAACCCACTGAAATCCACCTTACACTAATATAACAGACAATTCCTCTCTCCCATCCACCTTAGACTGGGCAGCAAACCCTTTTACTTACCTTGGCTAATAACAGCCTTCCTATTCTGCCCATCGAGGTCAGCCCTCTCAATGACGTGATGTTTGGCATCCACCCAGTACATTCGATGTCCTGCATAGTCAATGGTCAGTCCATTGGGCCAGAAGAGGTGTGTATCCGCAATGATGCGCCGATTAGACCCATCCATGTTGGAATACTCAATGCGGGGAGTGTTGCCCCAGTCGGTCCAGTAGATAGTGCTGGAAGAGGCATGGAGAGACAGACAGGCTGGAAAACTCATGTCCCATACACTGCACCCAGCATCACCCTCTATCAGGGCAAAATGGTACCAATCCTGTGACCTCGAGCATGAAACTGGGTCACAGCCATGGGAAAAGTGACACTTTAAGGCTGGGGAAACCTGAATGTCCCAGAACAGAATGAAGGCTCTGAAGGTCCCCAGCACTGCCAGGTTCCCCAAACTGGCAGTACTAAATGAAGGCTTAAGCCCAGGGGCAACCTTTGTGACCAAGGTTGGGGTTTTCAATGTTCACCTGGAAGCAGCTGCATGGAGGGCTCATTGGAGTCCCAAGTTTTCACTCACCCCTCCATAGGATGTAGGGCAATTGCTCGGGGCTTTTCCAGGTTCTGCCACAAAAGCACTTTCCTGTGGGTGCCATCCAAGTTTGCTACTTCAATTCGAGATGTCCCAGAGTCTGTCCAGTATAATTTGTCATGGATCCAGTCAATAGCAAGTCCACCTATCTCCAGGGGAGAATTAAGCACAGAATGAAACCAGGAGCAGGATGTGCTCAGAAAAATAGTTCCTTTTCCCTCTCAGCCTCAGAAGAGGCCAAATTCAGTCCTCCTGTCTCATCCCCCATCAGCCAAGATTAACTCCAGGGGGACACTGATCTCACACCCATTCCATCCAACCCAGCCCCTTGCTCAGGGAGATGCACTCCATTTTAAATGCTGGGCACCCACTCTTCTCCACTCACCCACCCCTATTTCTCACACCACAGTCAGTCCCCAGGCTTTTGCCTTTTTTGTGGTGACGCACCTGGACTCTCCAGCCCTGTGGAAACCACCTCTTCCACATTGCTGCCATTCAGATTGGCCCTCATGATGCGATCGAGAGTGACATCAGACCAGAACACCAGCTCCTTGCTGTGGTGGAAGTCAAGGGCAATGGCATTTTCCAGGTTGTTCAGGAGCAGCGTATACTCTGAGCGATGAGGCAACACTTGTCGAATATCAATTCGATTGGCAAAGAGCAGCACTGGTTCTGGCCCTGAGAATATATGGGAAGACAGCATTAGAGTATGTTGACTGTGTCCTACCTACCACTCCCTCCGCACCACGTCCCAGAACATAGCTTTGCATTACTGGCAGCCACGAAATCAACTCCAAAGTGCAAAACACTTCAGAAAGTTCTTTTCACATCCTCAATACACAGTCCTAATCAAGGATGAGCAGTTTTAAACCTTTTGGCAAACATTCACACAGCAAGAAGTGATCATTCCAGGTCCCACCTAAGCCCACCTCACCTCAGCCTCTGGCAGCTGGATCATAGTTTCCTTTTCCTATATCCATCTCCTAGCCATACAAACATACATGTTCTACCACATCTTCTACCACACAAGAGAGACAGTTAAAATCTGCCTCGGACAGATATAAACTCAGCAGGTACTTCTACTGCAGGGGTGGGGGGGGGAAGAAAAATAGTATCAATATCCTTTAGATGGAATTTCTAATTCCTCAGCTCCTACATTAGAGGAGCTGAGGAATAAAGTTAAACAAGTGTGTAGATGCCTTTAAAAACCAGCACATGTGCATACACCAGCCACTCACAGCATTCAGGACTGGTGACCAGCATCAAGGGTCAAACCACAAGGAGGTGTGATACAACCTCACTGACTGGGAAGGTTAAGACACTTCCTCAACAGAGACAGAAGCAGGAGGATGTATCTGTCCCAGGGTCTGGGTCACCATGAATGACAAGGGACTAAGAAAAAAAGGCAAAGGCTGTCCTGCTGTCAGGGAAAGAAGATAGCAAAGTATCTCTCTATGGTCAAAATCACACTGAATTTTCACAGGCATTCACCAACAACCTGGGTGCATCTAATACAAATCCAGGTACTTCCTTTTCCTCACATGTTGCCTCGATGAACACCATAATGCTGGCAAGAAAGCATCAGAGACAAAATTACGAGAACTGGACCGACACACACCAGAATAAGGTTGAACTCCTCTTTACCTAGAGCTTTGCAGCTACGCTTGTCAGGTCGCAGCTCGTAGCCTTGCTCACACCAGCACTGGAAGCCTCCTTCACTGTTTGTACAGCCTTGGCTGCAGTAACCTTCCTCAGCACATTCATTCACATCTGCATGTTACAGACAAAGGGAGAAAGTTACTATTAGATCATCAACAAGCCAGGCAATCTCATCGATAGCATGCTTCTGGTTTCATGCTCTGATTTGCACCCTATCATAGCCATCAACTTCAAGCACATCAAAGCAGCAGGGAGGAGGCTACTGCTTCAAAAACCCACCTTGGCATGATCGGCCATCTTCCAGGAGCCTGTAACCTGTGTGGCAGGTGCACTGCACCATCCCTCGTACCATCTGGCACTTCTGAGCACAGCCACCATTGTTGACATTGCAGTTTTCCTCCCCTGTTCGTGGACCTGCGAAAGGAACATGTGAAGATAACCAGGCTGAAACCACAAGGCAGCTGCTTGTGTCCTCAGCTGTTAGGCAGCAGTCACCCCTTAGAATAAGCTGAGCAAGAGGGGGAGCATGCAGGCTGCACTGGAAGCTGCCTCTTCACGGTCAGAATGTTCCCCTGCAGGCCACAACCAAAGGGGACAACAGCTCAGAATAACATGCTTTTAGAATTCCCTATCTCTGCAGACAAACTTTGATATCCAAGACCATAATCTCCTCATTATTCCTTGTCTGCAGTATGTAATTGGCAAAACCACCAAGGCCATTTTCCACAGTCTTCAGCTCTCTCCTGTTATCACAGCCCAGGCTTACACACATCCTTCAGCAACACCAGACAGACTCCCACACATCACAGTGCCTCCATTTATGTTTAAGACTAAACGCAGAGAGCTTACGGCAGTTTTGATGCGGGCTCTCATCACTGCCATCTCCACAATCGTTTGCTCCGTTGCACAGCTTCCTCTGGCCAATACAACGCCCGTTCCCACACAGGAACTGGTCTGGGGCACACTGAGGGGTCCCTGCAATAGAAGAAGGGGGAAGTAAGCACCATAGCTTACTGACAGAACAACAGTCATGGTGAAAAAAAGGATACAGAACATTTTCTAAGATTTGTTACAAACTTTACGTAGGAGCACAAATCCATTACTTCCTCTCTCCTTGAATTCAGCTCATCTTGCACTCCTCACTGTCCCACATATCTTTATGCTGATTTGGAGGCCTGGCAACTCTCCTCCACACCGAGTCCAATGTTGCTTTATTGTGAAGTTCAGCTATTTAGTTTCTCTCAGAATCATCAGAAAGTCCTGGCTGAGTTCCCCTTGGTTCCAGATTCCACAACCTCACTCAGTATGTGCAAGAGAGGAGTCAGTTCCTCCCTTTAATCATCTGCTATGTCACCCTAGCATGGCTACGGATCTTAAACCTGCCCAGGAATGAGCGTCTTGTCCAGCCCTAACTGCACTGTGACAGACTTGGAATGAGATTTACATGCATCCTTGAAATCTGAGCTCAGGCAGCAGGATTTCACACATGAGCCACACACTTCAACTTCTGCTGTTGGCAGGGAGACTCTACAGAATTCTTGTAAGTAAAGTAATGCTGTTTGAAGGGACTTTGCCAATCTGATTGTTTCTTCAGCAGTAACTGCACTGTCCTGTTATTGTTACTGTTGCCTCTTATTTCTTGTACCCCTTAAACTGACTTCATTAGTGGTTTCCAAATCATCACCCTCTGACAGTCCTAGGAACACAACAGGACAATACCGTCATCAGCAAGAAACAATCAGATTGGCAGACTGCCTGTAAACAGCATGGAAAAGGGCAGTTGTGAGATTAACAGAGAGTACAAATAAGAACTAACAGACACATCAACTAGGAACATAAAACCAATCACACGCAGATTCACTTTTCAGAGCACAGGGAGGCTTTATATGAAGGATTCTGAAACTTGGACTGCATTTGTCATATTGAACATAAAAATCATTACATCAGCTGATCTCCTAGTATTCTAGGAATCTTCTGTGGCCAACAAAAATATAATTCTGTTCTAAATCCAAGAGGTGACACAGCATTTTAACTCTTGCTACAGACACTGAAACACCACTCTATTTTGCTTAGATGAGCCCGTACACATTCTGCTTGGAACTCCTGAGTTAATTTTTACCTGCTGACTATCACCATAGACCTAACGCAGAACTGCACAACTAACCTTACAGCAACAATACTCAACTCCCTTGGGTTTGGTTTGAGGTGGAAAGGTTGAATTTCAATGTCTCTGGAAGTCTCACTTGGTTTCCAGGTGGCAACTGTTCTTTTAATACCTCTAAATACCTTTGTTATCAGGATGAGGAAACAGGGTTACCAGCTTGTCTTTAAGCATAATTGCTCTTTCCAGGATCACCACCATGTCCTACACATTGGTGCTCGTGACAGCTGACCGATCTAGAGCAGCTGCTCTCAAATGTCTCCAAAGTGTGCCTCTCCAGGTCCTCTGAGCTCAGCTGTCCTTGTAGAACACCCACTCTCCCCTCCTCAACAGACCCCAACAAGGGGTAAGTTTTCACAAATCCCTTCTGTCAGCCCTAAACCCACTGTTTAAATACACTGATCCAGAAGGGTCAATACACACAGCTGGGCTCCACTCACTGGGATGAATTAATGGACACTGTTCCTCAACAAGGCCTACAGACATCCTGAGGGTTTTCAGGAAAACACAGGATTCTAGACATTCCTTGAATCCTACCATAATACTAGGGTCTGTTGAAACCCTCCTCTTCTCTTTTATATAATCGTGGTTACGGAATGGCTATATGCAAAATGATTACTAGAAAGAGAGACCCCTGAGCAAACATGTAAGGGGGAAGCTGACACCCTTAACCTCTAAAATAAAGGCTTTATCCTTCACTTCCACAAAACGCCCTTTTTGGTTCCACTGCCTGCTAGAATTGCTTGGCAATTTCACGAGGCAACATGAAAGCTATCCAGAACTATCTAGAAGGCATGAGTTAGACATAGTCCATTTGACAAAGGTAGCAACTTTGCACACTATTAATATTTCCAAGCCTGAACAGAATCATCTCAGAGCTCTGTGGCAATTCACAGTATAGGGACAGAATAGGAAGATACAGGGATCTGATATTTGACCAGAAAACACCATCACCTTAGTTTAAGCACACAGACGTGCACCTGTTTGCAAGCATATAAGATAGCCTGTAGATCCCATTCTTTGGGAAGGACAGAAAATCTAGGCTGAACTCAGTGAAGTAATTCAAGAGAGACTTCACTACCTATTACCTGCAGGATGGAAATATTAGCTATAAGCAGCAAGGCATCAGGACAAACCTGTGTTCTCACAGTTCTCCTCATCACTGTTGTCAGAGCAGTCATCTTCCCCATCACAACGCCAAGACAGACGGACACAGCGCCCTGATTTACAGCGGAACTGGTCAGCTGTGCACATGGATGTAGCTGAGGAACCAAAACAACAACATTAGATGAGCAAGAAGGATCAGAAGAGACCCAATTCCAAAGCTGACAGTCCCAAACAGTCTCCTGCATCTGCAGAAAATGAACACTTCCACCAGTTCCCAGCACTCACTGCAGTTCCTCTCATCTGACTGGTCATCACAGTCGAAATCTCCATCACACCTCCAGCCAGCGTTAATGCACAGGCCACTGTTGCACATGAACTCTCCAGAGCGACAAGGCTGGTGAGATGCTGCAGAGATGGTAAAGAATATGAAGAGCTAACTCAGACCAATGTAACATCCCCAAAGCCCCTCAGCATCACCCTTACACTCCACTATCGTGGAACTTGGTACCTAGTAGACTCCTCATGGAAACTGCTTTCATTTCTGTACGCAGAGGTGTGCTGACTACACCATGGCTCCCATCAATATTCTCACTTTCCCAAGTTAAAAAAAAAAAATTAAAAAAAAAAAGGGAAGAGCCAGCTTATGTGTGAACAATTAGGTTGCTGGCTACACTGTAACCCACCTCCAGCCCATGCAAATTCCACATGGGTTTGCAAGTCAGATGCTTGGACCAGTACATCACCCTGCACTAACTTACAGCAGTCAGATTCATCAGACCAGTCCCCACAGTCATCGTCGCCATCACAGTGGTAGATGTCCAAGATGCAGCGTCCATACGCACACTGGAACTCCTCCAAGCTGCAGGTGGCAGCTGGAACATCTGATGCTAATAAGGGAATCAAAGAAAAAATGCTTGAGGTAACAGGGCACAATTCAGTTTAGATGCAACCTTCTCAGTCTAATAACGAACTAGCAAGTACTCAATGGAAAGGGGCTGGAAATCACTAGCCACTGCTGCATATCTCTGCATGACTTGTATTCCTGAGAGGAACTTGAACACTGTTTGTGCTTCACTGCGGGGCAGTTTAAAGACACGATTTTTAAAAATGCATAGGGTGTTAGTCTGTAAACACTAACTTTTCAAGAGTCATTACACTCTAGAGAAGAAAACAGCTATGAAGAAGGAAAGGTTGATGGGAAAGCAACAAAAAGGATCCACGAGTGTCACCTTGTGTCTTATGCTTGAGAGACTATGTCTCAGCACCCTCCAGAAAGTGTTTAAATTATTAAACCTGAAAAAGGTAGATACAAAAACAGGTGGAAAAATAAAGATAGCCTCTGGGGCAGCTCTCTGTTAAGGACTGAGGCATGTCAGAATGCAAGGTTATGGTATGGAATGATTCCTTGAAAATTTTCACAAAAATAAGCACTTGAAGACCAAAGGAACTAAACAAGCAGCAAGGTGTCCACATCTGTACCTGACCCTTGAGGATTTCCTCCCTCCCTTTCCTCTCAAGCTGCTGCCAAAACAAACTGTGTCTTATCAGTACGGAGCACTGCCATGCAGATGACCCTGGGCAAAGCCCAACCAACTTATTGGCACGGATTTGCCCACTGTTCTCTCTTCCACAGTACGCTACGTGGGAAGGGATGAAAAATATTTTGAGTACCACACAACAGAATCTGACACCTCTTTTCATACTCTCCCGAGAATGAGCTGCATGTTTCAGGCATACGAGTCTTCCAGCTGAGGAGCTCTGAAAATAAATCTATTCAACAAAATGGAAAAGAAAAACTGACAGTGTGGAAAGTGAACTACACCTGCCTCTCCAAGCTGAAATCGTGGGCACAGCCTGAAGGTATGCAGTAAGAGTTTTAGTTCAGTGAGTATCCAGCGGCTGGATGCTAAAATGTGTGTTAACGTGTGCCTCACCAAAGGAGCCCGAAAAGAGCGTTTGGGTCTCCCTGAGGAGAAAATGAAGTCAGTGACTTGAATTCTCATGTAGTGCGATTCATTATAACACACACCTCCAAAAGAAGCACACACACACACAAAAGAAAAAAAACAAAAAAGGACAGTGTAGTCCCACTTTGTCCTACATAATTGACAAACAGCACTGGAGATAAGGAAAAGATGACAACCAACTGGAGAAAGATAAGAGAAAGGGAGGTAGCCAAACTAAGCTTCTTAGTGAGTTACTTTAAGTGCCTTATAGAGACAACTGCCAGCCAGGACTGGAGAAGCATCCCCGCTCAGAGAAGCAGGGGCACCAGCTCTGGGTGCCACAGGAGGCAAGGCTGAAACATTTCCCCTCCTTTCCCAAGGGCCTATTAGTGGCTTGCAGGGAAGTGAGAGGCGAGGGAGCGAGAAAGGGAGAGGGAAAAAGGAGAGGGAGAGAGGCTGGCTTCCTCTTAGAGCCCTTTCCCGGCTCAGAAATGTTTGCAGCCCCTGGCTCCCTGCCAACTCTCATTATCTGGAGAGATAAAAGACAACTCCCCCACGCACCCACTCCCCCTGCCCTTCAGGAGCTGGCAGCCCTGATTCCCCCTTCCCAGAGCCTTTTGAAGTTTCCTGCTATCTAGAACAAATTCTGCAAAACGCCTTTGAGAGCAGGGTGGGGGAAGGGACCCCTGCAATTTCCACAGACACCCACAGCACTCACAGACGCAGGGACATAACAGACTCCTGTCCCACTTGCTACAAGCCTGGGAAGGTGGAGGAGAAAACAACTGTTGTGGGCTCTCAGGGCCCCCCTTCCCCATCAGTCACATCAGCTTCCAGACAGCTTGTCCTATCAGCCTTTTTCCAACAACGTCCTGCACAAAGCACGCGAGTGAAGCGGGTTTGCTCAGGCAGGCAGCCCTGCGGCGTGCCAGCTGGGGACATGCAGGCCCTGAGGACTGTCAGTGGGCCGAGCCCCCCTGAGATTTCAGGCAGCAGACATGAGGAAAGAGAAGAACTCCTACATTTTTCTATAGAACTGTACTCAGCAAAGCATAAGCCTCCTGCTCCGACTCAAGGTCACACAAAGTATGCCTGTGAGGTAACAGGAGAGATACATCATTCTCTCGCACCCTCTGGGGTAGGCAACAGAAGGCAGCAGAGCTGCCAGTACAGGCAGGACTAACTTGTTTTTGATCTCTGCTGCAGAAAAACGTGCCAAACCCCAAGACAGGAGCAGGTCCAAAGGGCTATTTCCTGTGGTTACAAAGCAAGGAGAGGACTTACGGCAATTCTCTTCATCCGAGCCATCCTTGCAGTCTGTGTCACCGTCACAGAACCAGTGCTCAGCTATGCAGCTACCGTCACTGCAGCGAAACTCCTTCTCCGAGCACTTTCTCATATCTGCAGAGACAGCAATACAAGCAAAGCTTTGGCTTTTCTCAGAGTGCCCAGTAAACAACCGCACCATGCTCCTGAAGCTCCTAGGGCACCCACAAACAAGATTGCTCATTAAACTACACATGCCCGTATCATGCAGTGCCTGAGCAAAACAGTCATTGTTCATTTAACTAACACAGAGTGCTGGATTCAAAAAGAAACCACAGGACTTCACTATGGCATGCCAAGGAATAACAGGTCTCAAGCCATTTTTGCTCAGCAGGTAAGCCACACAGCCTGAGATCCCAAGCAGCCAGTCCTGGGAACAGAATATCCCACAAGCCCAGCCCAGCCAGCTGCAAGCCCTCGCCATGCTCAGAGGATCCTAGAACTGCGCAGGTGGGAGTCTGCGCCACCCCTTTTAAGGCACTAAAAGGGCAGTATTTATAGGGCCACATTACTCACCACACTGCTCATCGCTGTTGTCGCCACAGTCGTTGTCACCATCACAGTGCCACAGGCTGCGGATGCAGTATCCATTCTGACATGAGAACTCATCTTCCTCACACTCCCGTGGAGCTGCAGGGACACAACAGACATAAGGTGAAGCCGAGAAGAAGATTGACCCTCCACAACACCAAATCTGTGACATGTCACAAATCAAGCGACATCATCCTCCAAGGACACCGCGATGTTGGAGAGCTAATTCCCCTTCCCCTAACAATACCAGGAGAGCCACTATGACACTTCTTGAGTGTCTCTCTTCCACTCCATCTGCAAGTCAATAGTACAGCAGGCTCTAAAACTTGAGAACATGCATTGGAGGAAGTACCTGCAACAGAGAGACGGAGCCACCCAGCCTGTGCTGGTATTCTAGCATAGTCCCAAGGCAGGCTCAAGAGATCCCAGCACAGAAAAAAAGCAATCCAGATCTCTTCTTAAAGGAATTAATAAGCCCTATAATTATCTAACAAATAATTGCTGGTAGAATTGTATGTCCACCTTCTTTTCACAACAATGCCAAAGCTATTTTCAAAGGAACGGAAATGTTTATTGAAAAGGAAGAGAGAAAATTTAAACTTCCTCTTCTGAACGCCTCAGTATTTGCAGCCTCATTCCACCAGGCTTTGTTTAAGTCTTTACCAAACTTCTTTGGCAGTCTTCTGCCAGTCTTCTAAGGAAGCTTGTCTGCAGACCAGTGAGGAAAGGAAAGAGACTTCAAAATTAGCACCTGAGGACCTCGATCCAAGAGAAACTCTCCTATGATTACGTGCTAGGCTGAACAATCCCCTAGGAGTCCCCTATTCACAGAACCTTGCCTTCCTCCTCCCATTATTCCCCACATCTTTTGATCATACCCTTCTCCACTGTCGGCTTAGATACAAGGGCATTCCAAACTTTTCCAAAAAACAGACCAAACACATCCAGACCTATTGATCTTTTCTTTTATGAAAATCTTTGAACAGAGACTGGAAGACTGAGCTTAGTCCTGTGATCCAGAGCATCACACAGGATGTCAAACCCCTGAACCTTGCTTCCCAGCCCTTTGCCCACAAGGGCAAGCAAAGATTGAGGGCTTACTAATCAAAAGGTGAATTCATTTCCACACAAGTCCTGGACACAGAATACTTTACAGCCAAAAGCTTTATTTTTTCATTTCTCAAGATGTGGTTCCTCCATCAGAGCCGCTCTGGAGCACCATGCACACAACTTTTGTAGAGTTCAAGGGCTGCAGAGTGATGCTTATTAAGCAGCTGCAACCATCTCAACCAGAGAGCAAACAGTGCTGCTCCCAACTGCAGCCTGATGCCAGCCCCAGCAACCAGTTCGGTTTCAGAGAAGCCGAAGCTCCAGTGCTATACAACATGCTGGCTCTCCAGCACGTGCTGCCAAGTACGGACCTGACAATTTGCTGGAGAAGGAAAGTCGTATCCCTGAACACCTTTTGATAATGGAAGCCAACCACAAGTAACCCTTGTCCTCAACACAGTGGGGAAAGGAGGGTGCTGAACTCCAAAGACTCAGGCAAAATTCCCTCCATTCTAATAATCTGTCGAAGCACAACGGCAGTGCTCACAGCTAGCGGCCTGCCATGGCAGCGCTTTTGAAGATGGGGCCTCACATGGCAGCAGACTGTCAGCCTTCAGGGTAAGTGATCCCTGTGTGGGCAGCATCCCTCCAGCACCTCCCTCTCCACAGGGAGCTCTGTTTGAAGGGAGAGGATGCTGAGGACAGCCCTGCACAGCAGCAGAGTCAGAGGCGGTGGAAGCTGAGGCCACAGGAAGTCAGCCAGACAGGCAGTTCAGGAGGATTTGGCAGGGGTTCGGTGTTTCCACAAACAGGGGGGGACACAAGGAGCTCAGCTCACGGAAGTGCTTCATGGGACATTAACTAGCAAGGCTACAGGGCATAAATGGTTCTCCAGCTGGACGGAGGAGCATCTCCTCCCCCAGGACACGCAGCTGAACAGCAGGGCAGGTGCCAAGGCGGCAGGGCTTACCAACATCAGGTACACACCTCTGTCAGAGGCAGGATATAGCTTATTACAAGCCAAGGGTCTGATTCAGTAGATGAACTCTTACATTCCTGTAATAAAAAGGGTCAACTTTCCCCAACCATGGCAGGCAGGCACTGCACCCACCCTCTCCCCTCAGAGAGGTGACTTACGGCAGTCCTGTTCATCAGAATCATCCTCACAGTCGTTGTCTCCATCGCACACCCAGGACCGGCGGATACACTTCCCATTGTCACAGTGGAAGTCCAAGGGGGAGCACGTGGGCAGCACTGCAACAGCAAAGAAACACCTCAGGGAGCTGCAACCAGCTTCCTTCCTGAAAGCAAAGTTCCTTCCCCCCCGCCCCAGGGGAGGAGGGCTACACCTCTTAAACAAAGGACATAAAATTTCAAGTCATGAGGAAGAACTGTTCCTCAGATGGGCAGAGGTCTGTAGCCTGACAGTCTCTCCTCCCCGGAGCAGCACTGACCCCTCCACAATAAAGCAGCCACCACAATTCCCCCACCGAGTTCCTTTCTTCTCTTTCATCGCAAGCCTGCTGTCCTCCCATAACTGCACTTGTTTTATAACAAGCAAAATTACATTGTCCACATCTTTCCTGCAGGCTTCCCAGTGCAGTCCATCCTGTTTCTATTACACAGCAAGTTCTTTAGAGTAAGAATTATCAGAAGCAATGTTTTTGGGAAAAGGATTTTCCAAGGTACATGCTACAGCGTATGAGCACAGGGACTCTGCCAGCATTTTTGTTTAACAAACCTGCAAGGAGAAGCTGGGAGGCAGGAATCCACTGCTGGGCATAATTTGCTGTACCTCCAGCACAGGCAATAGAACCCAAACCCTGCTAGAGGTCCCCAGAAGGGACAGAGGAAGGGGGCAGAGATGGGACGATGCTTGCCTACACAGGAGTCTGCTGGCAGTGGAGTGGAACCACAAACCCACAGTGTTTGAAGAGGCCTGGAGCCACAAAGCTGGAATTCAAGGGGGAGCATCAGCCCTCTCCTTCCCCCCACAGATGAGAAGAACACTCAACCCCAGGAGGTTCCTG
>NW_010105438.1:0-1845 GCF_000699245.1 Pterocles gutturalis | reverse complement strand
CAAGACTGTTCCTGACAGGTGTGCTCTCCAAAGAACAGCGTTTGCTCAGCAATGCGAAGGGGCGAGGGCTGGAGAGGCTAGTACCTGAAACCCTTTCATCCCAGCCCAGCTTGCTGACAGCATCTCCCATCTGTCACCAGGAGGGCCAGCCCTCTTCTGCTATGCTGCTGCTTCTTCCCCTGCCAGCGCTGTCCGGGAGGCGGGAGCATGAGGGGAAGGGGGGTAAAAGAAGAAGGTGAAGGCACACACAAGGAGGAGGATTTAAGAAGGAGAACAAATAGTCCCATTTCCAGCTCTTCCCCCTTCCTCAGCCCTCCATTTCCCTCGGGCCCAGGGCTGCTGCCGGTGTCCTGTGAAAGCAGGATGGATTGCACTACAAAGAATCCTTCACTGCTCTCTGTAGCAAGTCCTCCAACATTTCTCACCACAGGCCTGTCCTAAAAGCCTCCCACCCTAAGAACACGTTAGTACAGTTAAATCCAGACTTGCTCTAACATCTCCTTTCCTGACCAAAATGTTGGATCATCTTCTCAGCCGTTCCTGCAGTAGGACAGGTGTAGGCACTTCTGTATCTGAGATGACATCACTGCAGATGTCACTGCTCTCACAGCTGAACCCCGCATCAGGTGACAAAATACAGGGTCTGGCACTAGCCCTTGGGAAAAGGTTCTTCCCGTCATGTCCAGGATGCCCCATTTGGATCTATGGCCAGATCAGATCCAGCTACTTCTAGGCCCAGAGAAGTATGAAGGAGGGACACATACAAACCAGTATTTTCACCCCACAGGTTTGACAGCACGCTGGTCTCCCAACGGCTGACCCCATTCCTTACACTGCACTTTCTCTGAGCACCCCTGTGCTGCTGCATCAAAACCGAGAGGGAGCTTCCCCTTCTTCCCCAGGCCAGGCAGAAAGGGAAACACTCCAGTTCCCAAACTCTGCTTCCGAACAAGACCAAGACAGATTTTTGGATTTAGATGGTCAGTCCACAGATCAGCCTGCTCTCCCCTAAGCACAACTTTCATATGTTGCACGCTGTGCAAACCTTCCCTGGCCTCAGCTGCAGTTTCAGGACTAAGACCATCCCCCCAGCATATGCTTTTCTCTCTGCTCTCCCCGATCCCAGCGTGACGAATCACCAGAGGACTGCACAGGAGCCGCCTGGAAGGGAATTTGCATGCTGACTCTCCAGGGGAGAATTCTTCAGGCTCCCAGAGGGTTAGGCCATTAGCGCTGGTTCAGAGCCGGTACCATTATCCCACTGAACTGCTGCATCCCTTCATGAGGTAGCGACACAAAATGAAAGTCCACCCCTACTGGGTGCAGTTCGGCCCATTTCATGCTCCCCCTAAATATAAAAATTGAGCTTCAAGCACAGGGGAGGGGGAGCAGTGGGAAAAGGGTGAAACACAAGCTGCCACATACAAAGGAAGACCTAATTCCCACCCCAGCAGACAGCCAGTGTGTGCCAGCCCAGACAACACCAGGGGGGAGAGAAATTCCCTTCTAGAGGAGCTCTCCTTTAAAGGAGGAAGAAAAAACACAAACCCACTTAAGAAAAAAAACAAACCTGATGAATGAAGGCTGATGTTTCAGAGCAGAGAAACTGCCAGTGGGATCAGGGCAGGGATCCACGTAAACTCATAACCACAATCTAATAATGGTCACAAACGGATGCTTCAAAGGAAAACGCAAGAGATTCTGGGAGCAGCTTTCACACGAGGGCAGCCTCTTCCTAACCCAGCTCTGCCCTCCCAGTCCACGATCCCTTCTCCCCATTAAAAAGCAAACTGCCTACAGAGAAACATTCCTCTATCTCCTTCTATTGGTTCTAAACACATCAGG
>NW_010105437.1:0-28129 GCF_000699245.1 Pterocles gutturalis | reverse complement strand
AAACCCTCCCACAGGGACTCTGGAAGGTGTTCGCTGCGCCCCGAAACACGCCGGTGGCGAGGGGAGCGAGGAAGAGCCCACCGGGTGTTAACCCTCTCTGAGGCTGGGCTGGCACAGCTGCTGCTCAATGGGTTTGGGTATTTTTGGGGAGGGGGTGTGTGGAGGGGGTGTGTTTTGGTTTTGTGGTGGTTTGTTTGTTTGTTTGTTTGTTTTCTCATTATGGTCTTTAAGTACTAGGGTAGTTTTCTTATTTTGGTGAGAAACCCTATTTGTGCATCTCAAAGCTTTTTTTTTTTTGGTACTCGTTGCACTTCTTTGGCGTTGCAGACCGCTTACTGGACTGGTAGCATCAGCTGGGTGGTCTGGTTAATTTTCAGACTCCTGAAGTGCCAGATAAAGGCACAGTCTGGAGCTCCACGGTGAAATAAGAAAAAAAAAATCGCCTGTTGTAGAGGTAGCACAAAGAAATGAATAAATAAATAAATACTTGTAGAACTGTTTCTATAAATGAAGTGACCGTGTTCCAATCTGGTTTTGTCTTCCTGGGCAAAAAAGGTAAATTTCTCTAACCTATAATTAGTCTTTAAATGAAACTATTTGATACAAAATAATATGAGCCCGTAACCTTCTGCAGCTTGTGAAATTAGCAAAATTAAAAATGTAATCCTGCAAATACAGTTGTTGCTATGATGGCATTAAAGACATGGAATAGGATTTGAAAAACAAAATCCTTAGCAAAATACCCCAGAAAGCAGAAGCAAAGTATGTGGCATGAACTGCATTAGGTTCCTTTAGATTATATCTATTTGATGCTTGCAACAAAAACTAATAAGCCAGTTCAGGAGCTGGCCTCAGGATTACGGATGCAGTCCTGCCAGCGCTTACATATGTACATTACCAGCGTTAGCAATTCCAGTAAATTTAACCACCTAATTTTAGTGTTTGCAGGACTAATGGCTTTGATAGCAATCAGCCAGCTGATATCTCCTAAAAAAAAAAAAAAAAAGAAAAAAGGGAAAACACATCCATTTAAGAATAAATGTGCTTACAAATAATACTCTTCTGTCCCCAGTTATATTTCATTACTTGGGATAAGTTGCTAGGCAGCATTATGCTGTTGGTGATAGCATTACGTAAATGAAAAGTGACGGTTGCAAACAGTGAAACATTGCTGCTATATCTAAGCAAAAGAAATCAGCATCTTCCATCAAATGTGACTTTGTGCAACAGTTTTTCTGTGTATATACTGGCCTATGAAAAAAAATTCTTGATAGAACAGTTCCGGTTGGAAGGCCATCTGGCCTGACCAATCTGCAGAAACCAGGCTCAGCTATGAGATCACACCAGCTTGATCCAGTCGGGTCTTGAAAACCTCCCAAGACACGGACTGCACAGTCTCCTTGGGTAACTTGTTCCAGGACTCAGCTGTCCTCACAGTGAAGGATTTTTTCCTGACGTGCAGTTGGACCCTCTCTTGTTCACTGTCTCTCCTCCTCCTGCTGTGCACCCTTGGGAAGAGCCCAGCTCCATCCTCTTGACACCTTCCTCATAGACCCTGGCAGACGGCTCTTAGGTGTCCCCAAAGCCATCCCTTCTCCAGGCTGAACAAGCCCAGCTCCTTCAGCCTTTCCTCACGGGGCAAGTGCTCCACCCCCAACCACCTTGGTGACCTGCCACTAAACTTGCACATTAACATCTCTCATGTACTGGAGAGGGGCTCAAAATTGGATACAGTATTTTAGATACTGTTTAATGCATGCCAAATAAAATAGGATTAATTTCCTTATATATGGTTTGCCTTATGGGAAACATATTTCCTTATGTATTTCAAACTTCTGCCTTTACCCGGTATCGTACTTGGTAACACTGTTAAATTTTGCCCCACCTGCCCATACCGAGCCTCTGTGAACTGCAGGCTACTAATGGGGACCCACAGTTTCAGCAGAAGGTTGTATTCTCTTGGACAGCCTGTCCATGAGCATGACTTGCATCAGATGGTGCTAATGCTGGAAGGATTTAGCCCTTGATGACTTGATGTACCTGCCTATGCACAAAGGAAAAATAGTAGTGTCTTCCACTAAAAGAATTGTGCAGACAGTGAAGGTCTGCTGTTTGCAAGAAAAAGACCTTTCTTGTTTTGCTATTTCACCACAAACTTACTTTCACATGACTCACATGAAAAAAAATTATGAACAGTTTAGAACCTCAGTAGCATATATCATGTATGGGAGGATAAAGTGGAAAACTTAGGTGTTTATAAAATTGCTGAAATAATTTTGCAAAGAGTCTATCAGTCATTTGAAGTCCATGCTGCTGTTTAATATTTAGGGCTGAAGTTTCCTTTTATTCTGATTTAGAAAGTTCCCATTGACCTAAAGAGTGAGCCATAAACACACAGATCCGGACTGAATTTGGGAGTTAATCTAAAGATGTTACTTTATGGTAATGTGAAATAGGTTAAAAGGAAAGATATGTTGTAGTAAATATTTACCTCTCATCTGTATAAATCTAGAACAGATAAAGGAATTTCCATATTTATTCTTCAAACATCAACACATGGTTGAAACTGGCCCTGGGAAAACTTAAATTTAAAAGGAAACTGTAAAATTCCAGAAGACTGATATTGAAAATTCAAGTGGTGAATTCTCAACCTTACCTATCACTTTAATTTCTGTAACAGGATCTGCAAACACAGTAAGATCTTCCTGGATAAAAGGTAATTAAGAAATGCAAGAAGTTTCCTAGACCTGCTCACTCAGTAGGTCGTGAAGAAAAAGACAGAATGCAAAGCATCTAACTAGTTTTGCATGGTTTGTTGCAGAATTTGGATAGCTCTCGTCCGTTGGTTTGGTTTGCTTTGCTTTGTTTCTTTTTTTTTTTCTGGGATGCAGTTAAGCAATTAAAGGGACAAAAATTAGAGTCAAGTGTTTCTAGAGTGTGCCAAATCATGCAAGTTATGAACATCCTCATCTTCCCCATTTTCAGTGAGGAAGAGCAAGAGTTAAGAAGGGAAAACTGTAGTAGATGGAACAACTGTTCCCTCTTATAAAATCCAATTACTACTCTCCCATTTGCTGACATCTGTATAAATATATGCATGATTCCACAGCAATATGTGTATTTTAATTACCCTACTGTGGTTAAAAAGAGGTAAAGCTACATTAGAAACAATGAAATTATGGGCTTTTATTTCTGAATTTATTTGAGCTTTATTTGTATCTCTCTTGTCCTTAATTTCCATAAGGATCTGTTTAAGAATTGAAGAATCATGTAAACAGATTTTAAAAACATCCCAAGGAGCTGAGCTTATTGGAAATGCCATTGTTGGAATTTGATTTACCACTTAGGAAAGAATTCACCGCTTGATCAGATTTCAGATATACCATAATGAGTAAAAGAATTCATGAAATATTCATTTTGAAATGATGCTTGAGATTTTAAAAAAGGTCACAAAATGTCATTTAGAAATTCAGAATTAAACTTCAGACCCAAAGGAAGATTTAATCATTTAGACACAGCATACAAGTCAAAAACTGCTCTATTCCTGCTTTGTTGCTGTCTAGCCCCAGGGCATCCAAAGTCCTTAGTCATCTTAATGATGGTTACCGCAAAGTTCTCTCTTAGTCTGGAGTCCTGCTCTGCACATGCTGAGCAGCACCCTGGTCTTGCCTGGGCTCTGCGTGACTCAAACCAGCCCAGCAGCCCAGCTTTCTTTATCCATTTGCTCTGTGTGGCTCTGGCTGAGAGGTGGTTTCACTCTAAAGCGTATAACCATAACAGAAGTGACCGCAAAGCAACTTCAGACTAATGACTGCACGAGAAGATTGGTTAATGTTCATGACTAATTTTGGCTGGGGTGGATTACAAAACTGCCGTTCTTGAGTGCCTATAGCCAATGTCAACAGAATAAAGGACATGGAGTATGGCTTTCAAAAATTCAGACCTTAAGGAGGGTCCTAAGTCTACAACTAACCGTGTATAGGATTGGTTTGCTTTCAAAAGGTACTGGGTACTTGGAAGAGGGCAATAACAGTGCTCCCCCGGTCCCTCTTTTTTCTTAATTTCTCTCTTTCATCTTTGGTTTGATAACAAGCAGCAGGAACCGCTGCAAGAGAGCGCTTTGAAACCATACAAGAGTGGTTCCTGTTGCCTGGAGAGTCTGGTGCGCATATGTTCAACTCAGGCACTGACCCTGAGCTACTGCAGTTTTGCCTCTAAGAAGTCAGCAGTATCTATTTTTCATTTACTATCCCTAGAAACACCTCTTCGGTGAAGAAGATGAGAATGATCTTTCACTGTAGCTCATTCAGATAACTAGTTAAAAACCCATAAAAATCACAAACATTCACTATTTTCATTGTATTTGCCACTGTTTTAGATTTTTAAAGATTCCTAGCAGCAAGGAATGTTGTCCATTTGAGAAGAAAGGCACAGTTTGGCCACAGAGTGAGAATTTATGCTGGAACATGATGTGCCCATTTATTTCCTTCCTTGGCCTCTTCAACAATATTGTTAGCTTGGATTTCAACAGACCTTGACTCAGTTTTCAAACAAGTGCTAAACGGTTAAGAATGCAATAGTATGTTTTAAAAAACATACTGTTGCTGCTGGCATTCTGTCTTGCAAGCTGATACTTAAAAATCTCATGCTGCCTTGAGGCCTGTGTAAAAGCAGAGTATTATTGGTGTTTGGGGGAATTAACTAGTAAACATTAAGCAAACAAAAGACCTACCTACTATTTACAGTTTCAACAGGGACCTGAAAGAGTAAGCTAAGGTTTTACACTAGAGTATAATGCAATAACATCTTGATTAATGTTGGCCTATGAACTGTTTGGGTAGCTTATATTTGCTACTATGCAGGCCAGCTACATTCAGGCCAGCTCAGCTTTAATCTTGTTCTAACCTTGATCCTACAACTCCGAAAGCTATTTCTATTCCCTGTGTGATACCATCAGCTGTCCCAGATTCCATGTCGTGTCAGCAAAATGAACACAAGGTTTTCTGTTCTGGACAGCTCTGGCATACTCTTGTCTCTTGCTCCCTTCCACAGCTGCCATCAGCTAGCACAGCAATGACTCTCAATGGTTGTATGCATTTCTGAACTGTTTAATTTAGACAGATTTTGGTTAACTCCATCAAATACTTTGGTCACTGGGTGGTACAATAGTTTGTCATAGATCTTTACAGCTCTCTCATTCAGTGATTGTATATCCTTGACGGAAGTAGTGAAGAATCACTGGCAGCCTCTCCTCGTTCCATGTTTTATGGAGAAATAATAACTTGTGTGAAGTGTGGGATTTTCAGCTTCTGGTTAATTTTAGAAAACTGCCATGTAAGCAAATGCCTCTGCAGTGTCTCCACTGATATAAACCCACAGTGTTACTAAAATGGCTTCCATGGAAATGAGAGGATTATTTGACAAATTTTGGTGGTCTCCAGTTATTTTTTAAGCTTAGACTGTTCACTGGATGTGCTTTGTGCTTTGTTTTGTTAAAAAAAAAATCCTTAAAAATAGCATGGAATGTGGTTTGCAAAACTAATGGTTTTAAAGTGACAACAAAATTAAGCTGGGCACTAAGAGGCTGTAATAAGGAGTAGGTAGAGTCCATCTGCCTCCCCACACCAAATCACATCTTTTTCAGCAGCACAGTATGTCATCGGAGTCATAGAATTATAGAATGTTTGATTTTGGAAGGGATCTCTGTAAATCATCTAGTTTAACCCACCTGCTCAGAGCAGGTTTGCCTAGAGCCAGTTGCCCAGAACCCTGTCCAGGTGGCTGTTGAATATCTCCAAGGGTGGAGACTCCACAACCTCTCTGGGCACTCTGTTCCAGTGTTAGACCATTCTTAAAGCTTTTTCTTATGATTTTTTTTTAATGTTTTATTATTATTCTAATTCGCTTTTCTACAAAAACAATTCTAGCAAAGTTAAAGATAGTGATTGCCTTTAAAAAAAAAAAAAAAAGTTAAAAAATCACTGCCTATGAATTACCTAGTTTACCCCAAGGCTTGCAACTTGGTTTTCACACATAATGTTACATCATACTTGTTCACAGTTCAGAAGTCCATGAAACCACAAAATAGCCATCACCAGTTTGGTTAGGCTATTACACTATTAGTTCCTCTCCTGGTAAACAAAATTGCAGGAGAAAGGTTTGTCCCAATCTCTGACCACACCAAATCCTGCAGATTTTTAATAAGGACACTAATAGTGATACACTTAAACTGCGGTTCAAGTGTAGGTGTGTGTAGCAGCACGCACTTTCTTGATTCCACATCTTTATTTGAAGACATTTCTTGTCTGACAAGTATTATTTAAACCTATTGCCTACTTTTCAAAAGGCTGTTCAGTATTAGCAATATGTTCCAGCTCTCCTCATCATCAACGTTGTGCTGACTTGCTCTTCTCTGCCTTTACTCTGCAGGTAGTGACATTATAATGTGTAAAGTAAACATCCTACCAAGCACCTGCAGGTCTGAAACCTTAATCTGAAACTCCAATACGTAGGAAAAGTAGCATTTCACAAGCACTCTACTTTGAGTGAATGTATGTTATCCAGTAGAGAACAAAGCTCCTTAAGATTATGTACAGGAGTCACTGACAGAAGTGAAAAGTCCTCAAGACGGCATGTCAGGTTCTCATTTAGAAAGAGATTGGATCCTTTTATATTGAATTTATAGTCTGTCTGGGAGCCACTTAGGTCTTAAATATATAGGCATCTAGTGTGCATATATACATACACATACACATACACATGCATGCTTACAAACATTCTAGGCTTAAATGATTAAATAAATAAATCGGAGCAAAGGTTAAACTCCAGTAAGGGAGCACTGAGATCTTGTATTAGAGGCACATACACATGAAAGCAATTATTACACTTAAGCTCTGGGTGCAGATTTTAAACACTTCACACTTGGACTGTGTAACTGAACCTTCTCCAAATTTTAAAGGCCCACAACCAAAAGGTGTGTACTACTTAAAGCCTTGACAGATGTCAATAAATAAAAAATAAGAGAGTGATAAAGTCAACTTGCTATGATGGATATCTTCTCCTCGTGTATTTGAAGTTATAGTTTGCTGGCTGCTTGAAAGTCTTGTGAACACCTATCACCACCAGCCTGCAAAGGAAAAAAAGGAAGAAGATGAACAGATGGCAGGATTTTAGTGTGTGGATTAAAGATAAATTTAGTGCCAAAAAGGAATTACTATTGTTTAAACTGCAAAGCTTTCTATTTATTCCTCTCTAACTCCAGACTGCTGGCAGTATAATTTCTGACAATCACATTGTTCTTAAAAGTGCACCCTTTTTGAATCTATGGTGGTTTAATTTTTTTATTATTATTATACCACTACAAATAAATTTGCAAAACTATCACACAGATAGAACACATAGTGGTGCATTAAGATCGGACTTCAGAAGTCAAGGACTGTCAAAAATGAAGGCCTGCCAGTATTACTTAGCTTTTCACGAGATCCGTCAAAGTCAAATGCACAAGGCTGTCACAACTGTAAGAATTTGCATGACTGAAGCCAAAAGATCACTCTTAATAGAGGATTTTTATCATCTGTACTGCACAAGAATATTCTGTAACATATTTGCAAACTGAAATATACTACAAGGGGCAGCAAAACTGTTCAAAATTTAGTATACAATGTGCAACAGCTATATATAGGATTTTGATATTATTTTTTTTCCTTCTGATTTTCCTTGTTCATGTTTTAGGGCAAAATTATGTGTCGTGTAAAGGATAGTATACTACAAGTAGTGAGCAAAGTTTTACCCTCCACAACTTCAAGATAACATGTTAAAATAAAACAACAACAAAAAAGTTTTAATAGTCCTTTTTAGTCTTGTTTAGTTTTAGCATGTATATCTTCAGGGAATAAGATTGTCTCTTTGCAAATATGCTAGAACAGGTTTTGTCCAATCTTTCATCATTCAGTTAAAGTTTATATTTCAGTTTAATGGGTACTTGACTGAATACTGGATTTTATAGGTCTCAAACTGGACTTTAAAGGTCCTTTTGGCATCTACAAGACCAGCAGAGCAAAGTTAAATGTTTCATGTATTTTTGTTTGTAGGAAGATCACTAGCAGAACTAGTTATGTTAGCAGGAATCCTGGGAATAGTACCCTTGAGTTCACTATGTAAAACGCAAGACACCAAATTACACTTTTGGGAAAGGCAGCATCTGAGTCAAAGGAGTTTTAACCAAATCTTAAAATGTTTTCTAAAAGAGTATAATCTGTGGTATATCAGATATTTAATGTGAAATCTCCAATACAGGCTCTGGAACCAGTGAAAGCCTCTTCTGTCAGCTGCCTGCTTTAAAAATGCATGTTGTGTGTGTGTGTGCGTGTGTAGGCTAGGACACCTATATCCTACCATCTTTTGTGGTGGAATTTATTTCTCTAAGAGCTTTCCATCCCAGGGAGGTATCAGGCAATCAGGAATTTCCCAGGACAACCAGAGGGGTCATAAAGTGTTGCAACTTTTTGGTAGCATAAAGAAATGCAGGTGGCCATTCATGCCAAATTTTATTCATTTAGAGAGGCTATCCCTCATTTTAGATTAGTTTTAAAGCACTTCCAAAATCTCCCACTGGTCTGCTGAAGTATTGTACTGTGTGTTTTAATGAGGCATTAAGAAACAGCTAACTAATAATATTTTTTAATTTGCAGTCACTCAGGCTGGTGTAGGTTGGGAGCCGGCGGTGTCACACAGTGCGCTGCCCTGAGCAGGTAACCCTGGGGAAAGGAGGAGAGGGAGGAAGGAAGCTGGGGAGGCAGGCAGGAGGGAGGTGCTCCGACAGCCAGGCAGGCAGGGATGCTGTGGCTGGGGAGCTCTGGTCCTGTCTCCTCAGCGGTACGCATTGCCCCACCACATTACACGGATTATCCCAAGCAGCCATCCATCAAAGGACGGGGGATACACATACCTCAAATATTTACGGTGCCTGCACTTTGAGATTGAGACAGTTCGCTCACATCTGTGAGCCGGCCACTTTTAAAACATCAAAATAAACCATCTGGCTGCACAACTGGTTCTAATTACTTCCCTGCCTAGACTGTAAAATTCGGGGTTTGGCACCGGCCTCCCTCCCAGAGTGCTGCCCAAACCCCGCTCCCAGGCAGCTAATCAGAGCCACTGCAGCACGGGGGGAGCAGCCCTGGAGCCGGGCTTGTCCGGCTCGCTGCTCTCATCACACCCGGCGGGTCTGTTCGTCTGTCCGGCCGGCTGTCCGTCTGCCGGAGCGCTCCAGGTGCGGCGTGGCTCAGCTGACACCATGTACGCACAGGGGCTGCCGGGGCTGGTGGTGCTGCTGCGGGTCACCTCGCTGCCGGCCGGTCACCCCGCACCTCCGGCTGCTCCCCCGGCCCTTTGGTAAGTGCGACTCTCAAGCCTCCCCGGGGGGTTGCGACTGATTTATGAGGTGTCAGGAGTGTGGAGGCTGGGCTTGCAGAGGGAGCGGTGGAGTGGTGTGCGAGCTCTTCTGCCTGGTTAAAAGTGACGCCGAGGCAAGTGCTCTGGGTCCCTGGGAACCTAAATAGGTGTCATGTACGCTGCGGGGGTTTGTTGCAATGATGTATTTCATGCCTGAGATACCGATTTTTAAAGCAGTGAAGTGCGAAGTGTTGGATAGTGATGACTCTTTACACCCAAACCGCTAAATTCTGCTGCCTGAGCAGAGCAGGCGCCTAACCACAAAATCCTGTGTATTCGTGCTCTTTGGTGCAGTGGCACAGCGAGGCGCACTGCCCTTTGCTCTTCCCCTCCACCCGGGCCAGCACCTGCCTGTTCTTAGAGCCAGCAGCTCCTTTATTCCAGAGCCTGCAAAATCTAGTGTCTGAGAAGTGCAGGTACTAGTAACCTGAATCCTCAGTATTCCCTGGCGTTGTGAACACCTATTTTTGGCTTGGCCAGTCCTGTGTTCTGTTTTCCTACAATCCAGCTCCTGATGAGGCAACACATGGTTTTCCCAGTGTATGTCCTGAAAGTTCTGATCTCCGTGTGCTGCGGTGCATGGTACAATTGCATGGTAGAGCTGCAAATCTTCAGATCTAGCATCTGGATTCTGCTGACTTTAGTAAAACCAAGGCTACAAACTACACTATTGCATGGAAAGCAGCGGTTACTTCAGATTTTTGTTCTGATGAAAGCGTGGATCCCATATATCTGACAATCAGAAGACTGCAAAAGGATTACTCTGGCAAATGTATTTTATTGAAATTAACCTTAGGTTTGCTTTCTGGTGTAATATGTTCCTGGTGTGCTACCTAGAAGTCTGGATATATACCTGTCTTTTCTAAACCTTTTGGAATAATTCAGATCACAGTTTTTCATGATAGATAATCAAACTGTACATGTATATGTATATATACCTGATATACATAATGAAAAAGAAGATGAGCCTAATGCAGTTAACAAAGTAAATAAAATACCATATAAGCATCCCCACAGGTAACAATGACATTTTGGATGAAAGGGGAGAAAATTGTGTGATTTGAGGCAAGCAGTAGTTTGCAACTGTAACTAAAGTGATGGCATTAAAAACATATTCTGGGGATCGGCCAAAGCTGTGGCAGGCGGGTGGTTTCCTATGAGCCAAACTTTTGGCTCAAAGCAGTTCCTGGCTTTGACCACAGCTTGTTCTCTTTGCTGTCCTCTGCAGGAGTGGTTTAGGTAGTCCTTCTTCATGCCGGCTGTCCCAGACTGAGTCAGAGCTGAGGTGCCGTGTCCCAGGTGGAAAGCTGTGCAGTGACAGAGGCAGATGCGAATGTGGAGTCTGCATCTGCCAAGTGACTGAGTCTGGCAAATACTATGGTCCGCTCTGTGAGTGCCACGACTGGGTGTGCGAAGTCTATGATGGGAAGATCTGCGCAGGTAAGGAAGCCACTATGGTGACAGAAGCTTAGAAAATTAAGAGTGTGTATTATAATCAGAACTATGTTGGGAACACAGCACACTGATATGGTACAGACATGGCTATGTATGTGTCACTGAACCATGACTCTAAGTGGGGCTGTGGGCACATCCAAGGATTTAATCAGATTAAAGGATACAAGTAAAAGGCATGATCTCTGCCATAAAATGAGACTTTAGCATGGAGTGAGCTTCGTCTACAACAGGGGCAAAAGCAGGATTTGCCTTGGGTTAGAGGCTCTGCAAGCTGTGTTTTAAATCTAACACAGGACGCAATATTGTTTGCATTTTTCATATGATATTGCTTCATTTGAACTGCATGCCTAATAATGGCATATGGTATCAACCAGGTCTTTAAACCATCTCAGAACAATCAGTTTTGTCCTGTAATTATTTTTTTCCCTCTCCTGCTATGACAAAGGTTTTCTGTAACAGGTGCTGTACTAAGGGCGTATAGATATGAAGAATCTGTTTTTCTCTAAGTAATAATAATGCTTTCCAAATAGAGACTTAAAGCAATGTAATTGTATTGTGGTTTCAGAGATTTCCCCACTGACACTGTGTTCTTTAATGACAGATGAAATAACATACATTTCTGGGACAGAATTTAGCCCCTGCCAGTTGTTGGAACATGTCGCTTGGTTTGCATCTAAACATTATCACTCTTTCGTCTTTCCAGCTGTCTTTACTTAACTTCCTGGGCTATTTCGATCAGATTTTTTTTTTTTTTTTTTTTTTTTTTTTTAAAGCAGCTTAGAATAGGATTTTAGAAAAAAAGCAGTGAGAAGAAATGCCATCACATTCCTAAGGGGATTCAGCCTGGAGCCTGATGAAAGGGGCCACAAGGGTTCTTCATTTCTAGTATCCCTGCTTCAACAGCTTTACCAGATTCACACAAACGTGTCATCTTTTCAGGCCAAAAAGTGCAATTAGGTCAATGGGAATTTTACAGGAATTCTCCTAGTAAGAGGATAATACAAATACATTCCAGCAGCGGGTTTGGCAAATTTTGTAGGAAAAAAAGAGCAACTTATTTTAGCAACAATGTAGCTAAGAATAAGAAGTCCAATAATAACATGAAAAGATCAAGTATGGGATTATGAGAAAAATATTTGTATTTGCACCTCTGACTTTAGAGTTTTGTGGAGAAACTGATTTATAGACTCTGTGGTCAGCAGTGTTAAGTCCAGTTACATAAGAAATATTGGGGATCTGACGATCAGTTCAGTGCTTTGCTGTCCAAAACGTGAATTTTTTGATTGGTGGCGTCATTTCAGTGTGCTTGCTATTATTGCTGGGGTAATTGTATAAAGTGAAACTGAAGCCTCCTCCAATTTTAATATTCTGCAACAAACTCAACTATTATGTTCCTGTTAACATCATGAGCATTGACTGAAAGTTCTGTCAGTGCTTTGGTGGAAAGGGGTGCTGACAGGATAAACAAAACCAAGAGATTTCTAACAATATTTGTCTTTTGTGTAACACTTCATGCAGCAGTTCGAAGAGGTGAATGTTAAGTGATTAAATCTTTTTTAAAGAACAGTTTTTTGTAGTTGTTACCTTTTCTAGCTGAAGTACTGAAGCCGCGTTACCACTGAGATGTCAAATAATTTAAATTCAATCTTCTGGAAAAAATGTTGTAAAAATTTCAGTACGAAGTCATGGGGAAGGAAACAGCTGTGAAGGGCTTAGGGGCTTTACTTGTTTGGTTTGTTTTTTTGACAATGGTGCTGAAAGTCCAGCTAACTTTGTTGAAGTCCAGGGCTGCCCAGCACTGCAGGAGGGTGGCCCTGGGTAACTTCTTTGTGGCTGGGAAGCAGGGTCTGGATTTGGGTGGTGAAATTCCTACTTTCAGCCTGTGCTTGCTGCCATCTTCATCCCCCCCTCTGGTTTTCAGTCGCTGAATTAAGTTGTGTGTATATGGGAGGAGGAGAGAATAGAAAGGATGGTCAGATCTAGTATAACTGGCAGAAGACTGGTCCTTACATTGTATGAATAACATTCTCCCCTCCCTGCAACCTTTCAGTAAACTGCATCTTCTAACGTTTCTTAGTGCTATGCCACCAAGATGATTTTCCATGTATGACATACTTTCCTTTCTTTGTATTTCTGGGCACATTTTTTGACTCTGTGATGAAATTGTGTTTCCTCTAGGTGTACAGCTGAAACGTCTTACTGCAGTTCTATTCCCGTTTCCTTTTTTTGTTTTTCTTTTTTCTATTTTTAATTTGATATTTACTGTCCTGTTTCATTGCGGGTCTCTCTTGATGAGTAAAACAATAGCTGCCGAGTGGTACCACACACAAGACTTCTGGACACTAAATGAATATTCCTCTAGAGAGCCATAGTATCTGAGATTAATGCTGTTTCAAACAAGCTACCCTTCAAGCTGCCAGAATGATGCCTTTTTCAAGTGACTGATGTCTAAACACTGTTGATGTTCATATTCAGAGTTGGACAAACAGAGCTGTTTGGGTCGCTCGTGCCAAAGATAACTGTGTTTCCCTGCCAGTCAGTTCAGACATACCTCCACTTCCCTCTCCTGGTCCAAGCTAAGCAAAATATTTAAGTCCTTGATATGCAGCTCATTATCTTCAAGGCACTTTATGGGTCAGATCTACCTTCTGGACCAGTCATTAGACATGCATATTCTGAAGAGCAAAGGCCTGAATATAGAAAAGATGTCCGTCTTTTTATGATTTGCTTTTTCTCATCACCTTGTATAAGCAATGGAAAAGAGATTATGCCATGAGTAATGAAGAAGAGCAGATACAAGTGTCTCTGTCCTTTTACTCTCCCTTGAGACCTCTCTGCTGCATTTCACTTCCATTATGTTTCCAGGTGCTTTGGAGGGAATTCTGTCTTTTTTTTTTTTTTTTTCTTTTATCCCACTGAGATTGATAAAGCAAGAGGTGATCTCTCATGGAGTCAGAAACAAAGAAGAAGAGAGAAATGAAGTTCAGTCACCGAGTCCTCTGTCCTCCTCAGTGGCCTTTTTGTCTGCCTGCCATATCATGGAGTGTAGAGGAAAGACGAGTAGAGTCCCAACAGTCTAATTCTCTTTGCAATGTTGGTGACATCTTTATTTTGTCATTTGCTGCTGGTCTTCAGGGAGTTCTGCTAAGAGGAGGAGGACTGAATCAAACACTGAATCAAAACCCCAAAGGATTTGTGCTTCTTTCAGAGCAGACAATATATTTGTTGCTGTTTATTTGCAAATAGTGGTTCTGACCTCAGTTTCATATTGCCTCCGGCTTTCTTAGCGTAAGTGGAGCCTGTGTTGTGTGCAAAGTAAAGTGGAATGCGGCACTAATTCCTCTTTTAGTTAATATTTTTTACTATGCCTGTGATTAATGAAGACAGAAAAAGTAAATTAAGCATAGACTTCCATAGCCAACTGGAGTGGGAACACTATGTGTTCCTAGAGAACAGACCATGGAAATTGCCAGCAGGGACATGAGACAGTATGATTGCACTGCTAATAGCTGGTGAGATAAGAGCAGATACAATTTGGTGAGAGCATAAAGATTGACATATGAAGAAGGCTCCTCTTTACCCAGAACTATATCCATTGTCTTTGTTTTTCCGTAGTTGTTAAGATTTTATAAATATTTTTTCTCCCAAACTGAAATACCTTTTACACCTACTGAGTAATAGTGGCACTGCGTGATTTACCACTGCCATACGCAGTTGCTGTGGAACTTTCATTGCTGTTGTTCAGGCCAGTTTCTTTTTCCAAAGCTGTAGTTGCTCTAAGGGTTGTACCTATTTTAAGACTAGTTGAGTAGTGCAATAGTGGTGTTAGTCATAGGTTTTTGCAGCCAGAAGTGTTATTATAGTTATATGAAGGGCAGAAAGATACCAGTGCCATTATTTTCCACTCTGTAAGGCTTTAAACTATGCAGAGAACACAAGTGAAAAATTAAATTGACCAGGAGTGCATGTAGAAATACAATATAAATCCAAATTAAAGTGTTCATGTAATACGTAGTTATGCATCCATGTGAGTTTATTGGATATATGGCCCTATGTATCAGTTGGAGAGAAGTAGGAAATTGTGAGTGGAATTTGGAGAACATTTTGGGCTGAGGACTGTTCTTTGTAAAAAAGCTGAATAGTGCTTTGAGGCAGAGCTATCTCAGTTGAGTTGGAAATGCTCTAACAACTGTACCTTTGTATTCGTACTGAAGGGAGGTCTGTCATGCTGATTTTTCATTGAGCAGCATTTCTTGCTGAAAGTGTGATGAAAAGCCAGTCTGACCTGCGCTGATTGCCATTTGATCTGAAGTGAAATTCAAAGCCCTGGATTTTGAGAACAGGTGCAAGCCTCTTCTCTGTCAGAGGCCACGTTTGTGAAGATTCAGTTGTGGCACATGTGGTCATTGGAGACACAGCCTCCTAAAAAGACCAAGTTAAAAACCAGTGCAGGAGGTTACTGATGAAAATGGAGGTTGTAGTTCTTCTCTGACCTGGTTTGCTTTAGTCTGTATTTCAGAACTCGGCTTGAGTGACATTTCCTCCTGGAGCAGGGGTCTGTAGGTGTGATAATAGCATATATATTCACCTCAAAACAGGTCCCTCAGATTCTAGTATAAGTGAAATTGTGCTAGCATAGACCTGATTGCATGCTCATTGCCTTGCTAAGTGCACAAGGCCCTGGCAGACTTGCAAAGCACAAGCTAAAGACAGTGTTATTCTCAGAGTTATGCTGTTGGTACCTGATCTACGTATACTCAAGCAGCCTTTGATACGTCTACAATTTCTGTAGTTCCAAATGCAGCGTGTACATTCATAGCAGTGGCAAGCGAGGCTCAGGGAGGAAGCTCGGAGAGAGGCACTGTGAGGCAGTTTACTGGAAGGAAAGCATTTTAGAAGTATTTTAGTAAACGATTTGTAGCTAAATACCTAGCCCTCATTTTGAGCACCTTTTTTTTCCTGCAGATACTACTACTGGAAAACATGTGCTAGTTTAAAAACTAAAAGTGAGTACACTGGGTAAGTGGACGGAGGGGCTTTTTGCAGCACCTAGCACAGCTGGAATGCAGCCCCTCAGGCGTCAGCAACAGCAAAGCGGGCGGGGAAGCAGCATCTCCTTCACCTTTTGCCCTTTTTTAGACGGAGTGACAAGCTTATCTGTTGCAGAGAAAAAGCAAATCTTTGTGCAAGTTTTGACAATGTAAATAAGTGTTCTGTAGTGTGTTTTAATTTTTATGCTATTCATGGTCTGATAATGAACCAAAGTGGTTTTTTACTTATTTGAAAGCACACCCTTTATGACAAAATGGCTTTCACAGATTGAGTCCTTTTATGAATGTGTTTTGTTATCATTAATATGGAAAAGATATGTATGACAGAAAATAGATGGTGTACTTAATGTTACAGAAGAGTGTATTAATGATCTTACCTGCTTCATCAGTGGATGAGTTTCAGCAAGTTTTCTTATGACAGCCTGTGCCAGACAAACTGACTGGCTTGGTAAGGTTTTCTATGCTTATTTAAAGTTTTATTGTTGATAGACGGTCCTGTAGAGGGCTTCAAACCATCCATCACTTCTGTCACTGGACTGTAGACCTTTCAATGTAGGTGTTTCCTGGTAGGTTTTCCTGATAAGGAACATGTTGCTGATTTTAAAAGTTTCCATGAGCTTTTTTTAGGAGGAAAGAACACGTTGCTAATGCTGTCCCAGGAAAAAGGGCAATCTGTGCCTAAAAAGGACTGGTGCTTGCCTTCCATGCAAAGAAAGACCCTGAAGTATATAGGTGGTACTGGAACTTTCCATGTTTTAACTGGGGTATATGGTGGTGGAGAGAGGGCATGTTACTTTGTGCTGTACCACAGTTGTATTGATGAAGTTAAATTTCCTTTGGAGCTGGAAGGATGTCACGGTCCACTAAGGACTCGTGATGGTTCTTTGCTGAGATCTCTAAGTGCAAAATTAAGGCGACCATGCCAAAAGGGGTTAGCTTCAACTAAACAGCAAAAACTTTATTATTTTGTGTCCGTAAGTGAAGTGCGATAGATAAAGGGAGTGAAAATTAAGGAAAAAAGAGGAAAAGAGGAATATAGCTACCACCGCAGGTCCAAGGTGTCCCCTGGAGCCAGCAGTGTCCTGCCGGTCCTAACGATTGTCATTGATCCTTGGTGGGGAAGGCTACAACTTTAGGTTGCTAGGGGATGACCTTTTATGCTAAATTACACACCTTGCTCCTCCTCTACCTCAGGAATCCACACCTCTCCCCGGGAACTAATTTTCCTATCTCCACCTCTGCCAGGTAGCACCATTGTGCGTGCCCAGAGAGGAGTGCCTGGGGAGTGGTCTACCTCTGTACCACAGTTGTATTGATGAAGTTAAATTTCCTTTGGAGCTGGAAGGATGTCACGGTCCACTAAGGACTCGTGATGGTTCTTTGCTGAGATCTCTAAGTGCAAAATTAAGGCGACCATGCCAAAAGGGGTTAGCTTCAACTAAACAGCAAAAACTTTATTATTTTGTGTCCGTAAGTGAAGTGCGATAGATAAAGGGAGTGAAAATTAAGGAAAAAAGAGGAAAAGAGGAATATAGCTACCACCGCAGGTCCAAGGTGTCCCCTGGAGCCAGCAGTGTCCTGCCGGTCCTAACGATTGTCATTGATCCTTGGTGGGGAAGGCTACAACTTTAGGTTGCTAGGGGATGACCTTTTATGCTAAATTACACACCTTGCTCCTCCTCTACCTCAGGAATCCACACCTCTCCCCGGGAACTAATTTTCCTATCTCCACCTCTGCCAGGTAGCACCATTGTGTGTGCCCAGAGAGGAGTGCCTGGGGAGTGGTCTACCTCGGAGGCGGGTAGCTGATTTTCCCTCTTACAAAGGACTACGAAGAAAAAGGCAATGGTGAAGGAGCTGGAATTTGAGGGGGTTTATTGGAGTATTTTTCTTTGATTTCTTTTAGGTTTTTTACTTTTCCCTAGAAAGAGAGGATTGTTTTGGCCCAAGCCACTTGTAAGCCCTGCTCATAGCAGTAATTCTATATTGAAAAGTCACATATCCAGACCCAGTGAGGTATGTTTTGCTCCACTCCTCTGTTCCAAGTCTGAGTACGTAATGAAAATTGTTCTTCTTTTAAACAATGTTTTAAAAGGCTGTTTAAAAGCCTTCTTTACTAGGGATGGAGTGAGTCTTTATTTGCAGATTAGGTGTTTGTGAGCTGGTACCTAGGGAGTGGGCTGGAACACCAACTCAAGCAGTTACATGATCAGACTCTCATATGAAGAGGAATAAAAATTCGAAAGAGTTTAATTGTAGTTGCACCTGTCCCCTTTCTTGAAAGAGCAATTGCAATTGCTCTTGAAAGAGCATTCCTGACACTCGTAAGATCTGCTTTGCCCTTCTGCCTGTCCACCTGCGTAGGGGCAGTGCTATAGACTGGGGCATTTTCTTGACAGAAGCAAGATATAAATATTAATCATTTACCTTAGCCCATTAATTTGTCTTATATGTAGGGAACAGGTATGGCAAAGCAGTTTGTTGTCATGTAACACATATTTCTTCACACCCTGTTTCCTCACTCCAAGTGTTTTAAACTATGTTTTGCAGAAAGTATCTGGATATTTGCTAAACTCAGTGGTGCAAGCTGATTGAGTCTCAGAAACCAGAAGCTCCTCTTCTTAAGAAAACTCTCTTCCTCTCCACTTCCTGCAACACACAGACTCATTTCCTGTCTGTCCTTTCCCCTTCAGAAACCCTTGGATACAAGTAGAGCTGGTGTATGGTTTGAATGGTGTCATGGTTTAGGCAAAACTGGCAATAAGCCTCATGTGGCTGCTCGCTCACTTCTCCCCACCCAGGTGGGATGAGGCAGAGAATCCAAAGACAAAAGGTTTAAACATTATGGGTTGAGACAAGGACAGGGAGGGATCACTCACCAATTATAGTCGTGGGCAAAAAACATTCAACTTGTGAAAAAAGTCAATTTAATTTATTACCAATCAGATCAGAATAGGATAATGAGGAAGAAACCCAAATCTTAAAAAAAGCTTTCCCCCACCTCTCCCTTCTCCCTGGGCTTAATTTGGTTCCTGATTTTTCTACCTTCTCCCCTGAAGCAGCGCCGAGGGATGGGGAATGGGGGTTGTGGTCAGTTCAACACGGATTGTCTCCCTCCCTTAAATATGTTATTACAGAGGCACTGCCATCTTCGCTGATGGGCTTGGTCTTGGCTGGTGGCAGGTCTGACTTGGAGCCAGGGAAGCTTCTAGCAGCTTTTCACAGGGGTCATCTCTGTAGCCCCCACCCCCCCTACCAAAACCCCACCACATAGACCCAGTACCCAGTCATTTCAGCAGGTGAGGACACAGGCATTTCTTTTAGAGGTGAATAATGAATGGCACTTGTCTGTGAATAAGAGGTAAATTTACATAATCTCATCTGTTTCTATGTCTATATGTTCTGGTGAGTATGTGCTCAAAAAAAAAAAAAGTTGAGGGATTTTCTTTGTATTTTCAGTTGTATGCTTATACAGTTTTTGACTCATGCTGGGAGCAATTCCTGTGACTTTTAAACTACTAACAAATCTGGATGTCTAAAATACATTTCTGTTGTGGATTTTCCGAAGGCGCAGTTTAGAAGCTGAAATTTAACCCCTTCCCCTTTCTTTCTCATATAGCCACATGGAGATTATCTTTTTTACTGAGAGGAATCTTTGAGACACTGAACTGTAATCTCTGTTTCCCTCTGAACAGTGTTTACTGGATTTTTAAGGACCACAAGCTGATGGTAAAATCAGCTGGTAGTGCCATGCTCATACAAGAAGGATAGATTCCTCCCCTCCAGAAAAGAGCGCAAGCCCCACTTCAGATGGTGCCAACATGTCCAGTACACGGCACTGGACTGTAATTGATCACAGCATCGAGCTCTGATATACACCTTTCTTTGCAGTTCTTGCACCAAGTTACTAAAAGGTATATATTTTTTTTCTGATACTGAAGAGAGGGGAAGTTGAAGGTTAGAGATCAAAAATATGCTTCTTGATAATCTTGGACTGATGGTGAGACTCAGAAGAGAGTCCAAGTATCTGAGTCCCACTCAAGGACTCTCAAACCACTGAATCCCCATCAGGTGCAAGAATAAAATGTGATAGTAGAAAAATTTTCAGTTAAGGTTGTGTCAAAAAACCTTTTTTTTCCCCATTTTTAGATGCTAAAAATATTGTTCATACAAATAATAACAATGTATTCCTTTTCCAAAGCACTGTCTGTGCGTTACATACTACTGAATTGTTGATTCCTATGTATCATTGTCCAAGTGAGAGCAGCTTTGATTTAAGAAGACACCAACTGTGCTTCCAGCTTAAAAGTGTTCCACCCATAAATAAAGAGGTGAATTTATAGCAGGTCAATGTCACAGAGCATCAGTCAGACAAATAGTTTGCTCACTCAGAATATTCTGAAATAACTTTAATTAATCAAGCCAAGAGTAACCATTTTCAAAGCTATTCCAGAATGACAGGCTTTTAAACTGAAAGAAGGTTTTAAGTTCATGTTCTTTTAAGCTTACCATTAAAAGATTATACAGAAATGTTGACAACTGCAGGTGCAGTGACATGCCTGGCAGACTGTGTTCCAGAGAAAGTGCTCAAAATTATGTTTGTAAAGTCATGCTTTGAAGGATTACTGGAGAAGTTCTGACCTCTCACTTCCGGAACAGGGAGGAACTGAAATGGAGAAGGATAACCAATTTCATCTTATGAGCATACTTTCAGAAGGTCCAAAACATGCTGAACAGTGGTGATGCCATGACAAAAAACCATATAAAAACATGTTGCAGTGTGGTTCTCCTGAATGCTTTTCAGAATTCTGCCTTGTAATCACTGTATGTTTTACATGTAAAAAACCACTTATGCAGGGTCTCGGAACATAGTGCACTTTTACCCTAATGATCTGCACTGACTTGGTTCTTTCTCAAGCGGTTTTTAAACTGGAAAGAATAGCGGCAATGAATTAATTGTACAACTGTAGTCTGATTTGCAGTGATAAGGCTGAGACCTTCTGTTACAGAATCGTAGAAGTCAGTATTACAAATTACTTTGCTTTTTGTCTGGTGCCTTTGCAGTCAGGTAAATTCTGTGGGAAGCAGATAATCAGTAATAAATGTATTTATAGTCAGAAAATGGTCTTGAAGCACTTAATTGGAGTACTGTTGTAGGACTGGTACTTCTAATGACCATCTTTTGAAAGGATTTCATTTCATTCTCACTTCTGCTTCAAACCACAGATAATCCTCATCACAAACACAAAAAGTGTAAGGAAGCACAACTCCCCGTCTGTGCTCGGGAAGAGATCCAGGTGCCAGCTATCACTGAAAGAAAATTGCCCATCACCTCCAGAAGGAGCAGTGTCTTTAGATGAAAATTGAGAATGTAAGAGCAATTGCAATTGAATACAGCTACTCGCCATTTATGTGTGTTTGCCTACAGACTGTGTTTAAGGATACCCTTTTATTTAAGGCAAAATGCCCAAGTTTTATTTTTACAATTGTCCTTTATGAAAAAAAAACAACAAACATGTCTGGCCCAGCTCTTATTTAACTTCTTAAGCCTGGCTGATTCAGCCACTGCAGCTTAACCTAAGGCTTGTGTGCCCTGCAGAGCTCTTGAAGCAGTGTCTTTCCTACTTCCGTTACTGAAAATCCATCTGGGAACGTCCCAGAATGAGCCACCCTGCGTAACCTGTTCCTCCACCAATCGCAGATACAGTGAACTTTTCTTCTCTTTCCCGAACATATTCTTGTCTCATTGGTACATTTCCTACTTCCTTTTTTTTTTTTTTCCCAAAACTACTTACTTAATTGAAGCACAGAGGAGAAATGTTAGACCATATCATTGGCATTGGTTGTAAACTTTTCCTTTGTATGTGACCTCTTCTGAACAGAGAGGCTTAACTGTGGCATAAATTTGTATACGACAATAAAAATTATTCTGTGAGATCTCTTCAAAATTTATAATACTTAACTTCCTACTAGCTTTGTGTATGTGATTCTTCTAGAAATACAATAAAAAATTGATTGAAGATGGGATTGGCCAAATTACCAAACTCCAGTCATGTACTTTGTTAGATTTAGGTGTGGATCCTGTCACTCCTCTCTACTCTTCAAGGTAAAAATATGTTTTAATAAAAGCAAATGGTGTGGCTTTTATTTTAATCTAAACAGAAGCCTATGTTTTCTGCTGACATAAGTCTAATGAAATCAATACAGTTATGCCAACAGAGAATTGGTCTCACAACATTTCCTTCCCTTGTTTGATCTCAATCTCCAGTTAATAACAGACAAAACCACAACAGCATCATACAGACCCTGTTATTTACCTGCAAATGGTAATGGTAAAACAATAACAGCAATTATGAAATCTCCGAAGTTTAGAATGCTTTTAAGCTTGGCAACATTTACATGAGTTTCTGTTTTTTTCTGCTGTGTGTTGTAATACTTTAGAGAGTTACATGTTACTCAGCAGTAGTTTGACAGGACATTTACTGAAATAATTTTTCTCGAGACTGACAGAGTTGGACTTAGAAATGAGACTTTTGTGTGAAAACATTCTGATAAATGAAAACCAATCTTTCAAAGAGTTAGACTCTGCTGTATTAATTAAGGAATTGGTTACACTGATGGAACTATCCCGAGTTTTATTAAATGGTGTGCTAATTTGGAAAGTCACAATAAGATTAAGATTTTGTAAGAATTGGGATTGTTCAGCCTAGAGAAAAGAAGGCTCCAAGGAGACCTAATAGCAGCCTTCCAGTACCTGAAGGGGGCCTACAGGAGAGGTGGGGAGGCACTCTTTATCAGGGAGTGTAGTGAGAGGACAAGGAGTAATGGGTATAAGCTGAAAGAGGGTAGATTTAGACTAGACATTAGGAAGAATTTTTTCACTGTGAGGGTGGTGAGACACTGGCACAGGTTGCCCAGGGAAGTGGTGGATGCCCCATCCCTGGAGGTGTTCAAGGCCAGGTGGGATGAGGATGAGGCTTTGAGCATCCTGGTCTAGTGGAAGGTGTCCCTGCCCCTGGCAGGGGGGTTGGAACTCAATGATCTTTGAGGTCCTTTCCAGCCCTAACCATTCTATGATTCTATGAATTGGATGAGCAGAGTGTCAATCCCCTCTCCCATCATCATCTTAATGCTTTTGTGTACGAGTTCTGTGGGATTTTGTTTTGTAAATAAGAAAATTCTGTTTTGAATGCAACTGAAAATTGCTTAAATGGATGTTTGCTACACTTACATGCAGGCTATAAGAGATTTTGTTTACAGATATTATCCAGAAAATATGGCGTGATTTCTCTGTAGGTGGTTTCATAGAGAGGTATCACATGAGAATTTTTTAAATTAAGGTCTTAGGGGATAATATCTTGGAGGCTATCTCTAAATAATACAGTGACCACAGACTTCATTTTGTTTCATGGGTGCCGATCAAAGGAACTCATGTTGTCCAAAAACTGGAGTTCGTCACTTGGTATGCAATGAGTCAATCCACACACAGAGTCAAGATATAATTTTATTGCATTTCTGCACAGAGAAGTGGTGTGGTTTTTTATGTCACAGTTGTGCCCACTTTGCCCCATCCCTCTACTTACAATTGGTTAATTCTTATCTCTTCTTAATTACAATTGTTCAGTTTTCCTCCCGCTTCGATTTAAAGCCACAGTGTTTTTTTTAAATTTTACCATGCATGCTCCATAAGTGGGGGTCTTGATTCGAGGGTGTTCTCAGGTATCTGGAGGTGTGGTTTTCACATTATAATAAGGTTCCAAAATTTGTAATAACAAAAGGCTTAGGGGCATGTCACACCCCAAGGACGGTAGTTCCTGTCCTCCCTGATAAGGGATAAGTGGCCCCAAATTGCTCCCATGGTCTCCAAGGCCAGACCCATCCAGCACCACCTCACTGTTTACATAACCTCTTTATTGACAGATAGCAGTTAGAGGTTTTAAAAATAATCTTACTCTGCCCAGGACATCATTTATCAAGCCCTTTCAAAACAAGCACATAGTTCCTCTGGCCCTTCATATGGGCTTCTAGTCCTCTGTCTTTCAGGGCTTCAGGAGTTGTCTTGGCTTTTCCTACAGCTTTTTCTGTATGAGCAGTGATTGCCAGCCCCACTCTGAACATTTTTATTATCTCCAACTGCCAAATTTTTTTTCCTAATTCTGGTCCCTGTTCTCAGAGTCTTTTCTCCTTTTTGGGTGGTCTCTGTCTGGCCCAATTCCTTGGCACTGCTGTTCACAGGATTCCTAATCCATTCCTCTGGCTCATCAAAGATCAGTTTCCATAAGGACCTGAGTGCAAGTTAGATCCATCTTGGCTCTCTTTACATTTCCTGGTGGCTCTTTCTGAAAACAAGTGACCTCTGCTCTCACACTTGTGTTCCAGGACTATATTTTCTTGGAGGAGGCATGCCTTCCAAAGGAGCTGAACTGCCTTGGGTATTCACTGACCTTGTAAAAGTTAACCACAGTTGTATGAAATTAAATACTGTTTCTTAGCTCTTACTTTATTCATGCAGGTGTAGTTCAGTTGTAGAGGCTCCTGGTAGGATACGAATCTAAACCATGGAATCTTTAAAATAGGCATAAATCAGAGGTATGCTGCTGTATCATCCTTTGTTCCTACATCACCCTTTCTCCCTCCTGGAGCAGGTGGCACAGCACACTTAAATTTTACAGTTTATTTCATTTACTCCTAATTACCCGTGCATTGCTTGTCTTATTCCCAAGAGAGCAAATGTTTTTGACCAAGCTTGTCCTGGGTAGACTGTGGAATGTCTGTCATTGAGGGTGTTCAAGAACAGATTGGACAAATATCTATCATGAAGGATCAACACCCTTGTTTGTGCATCCAGGCACAGAAGTGAACCAGATAATATCTTTCAGAGGTCTCTTTGAGGCTGGTTTTCTTTGATGCTGCTGTGAAACCAATTCTTGGCCTTAGTGAGTAGGATCCATGGTAGTATAATCATAGTCTTTGTCATGCTGTTATGTTTCTAAATATAATAATTTATTCAAAGGGATGCATAACCATTTGTTTTAATCTGTTAAGACTAAGAACTTTAATATTTCACAGTATTTATAATACTTTATATAATAAAAGTGTCTGTTTCAAGTTTCTAAATGATGACATTTCTAAATGACCACTACCAAATCTCTGAGTTTTTGATCCTGGGAACAAGCTTGCTTGTTTAAAGTTTAAGCGTATTTTCAACAGAGAGGCATAAACTAGTGCTTTCTAGAGATAAGTGGTGGATTGACTTCCGTAGGAAGCTCAGAGTCATGGAAAACATTTTTTATCCAACCCTTGAAATTTGATGGAAAGTTAGCAGTGGAAGAATTAAACAGAAACATTTCTATTCTTTTATTTGCTTTGTTTAAACAAATGGATTCTTAGTCTTATGGATAACTAGCAAAATGTACAAAATATTAAGGGAAAGTGAATGGTTGCCCTGCAGTTTGATGTTGGATAATACAGACAGATATCACAAAAATTATATTCTAAAAGCTCCTTATCCTTGTTGGCTCCATTAAACAGCAGATAACATAATTGTTACTTAAATGGGAACCACATCTGTTCTGCATTTTTCACTGGAAGTAAATGTGTAAAAATGTTTCATCAGATAATGAAAAAAGGGTAGCAATTAGTATTACATTACTAATGAACTTATAGCAATAGGCCATTTTTTAAGGTGCATTTCCTATATTGTCTCAATGCAATATTATATCCTCCAGAAAGTTGATTATTCTTGGATGGCAATGAACTGAACCCTATGTTGATAGCTGAAAACATTGCCTAGATTGATGACAGGTCAAAAGATGTTGCCATAGTGGGGGTGCAACACTTCTATCGACCTTATTTCTTTCATATCATTGGGAATCAGGGAATTGCCCCTACTATTCCCTTCTTCACCTTAAAAACAACCAGCTATACATAGCCTGTATGAACGTTTCTTCCGTCTTACCCTCTGTTGGTCTTCCCACATGGCCTAGGCACATGGTTTTGTCTCACTTCTTGTGTGCATTTATAGGAAGGATATGGGGATTTCCACCCCCACAGAGAGCTTCCCAAGTCTTCGCCTTTTCTCCTGCATCCAAGAAATAGGAAAACATTGCTACTTAACTTTTCCTTTAGCCCAGTGTCCTCCACATCCCTTCAGGCGAGCCCTTCGTGGAGCTATGTTTTGGCCTTGCTGATATTGTGTCATTCATTGTTGATGCTGAGAAGCAATGATTTCTGAAGCCACTGTAAGGGAAACATCTGCACTTCTGGACTGTATATTCTATAAAAACAAATAACTTTGTGGTGCTTTAAATTTTTTGATAGGCTAGCCTCAGAAAAAAAGACAATGCTTTTACAGAGTGATGTTACTGTGATTTGTACTGTGAGACAGAATTGTCACCTTGCAAGTGTAGCGACGTCCCATAGCGTCGTGGCATAATGGACGTTCCCACCATACACTATTCTTCCCCTTTTGTTCTGTCTTTCCTCCCTGTGTGAGTCACATAAGTGGTTTTAAATGTCTTTCAGTGAGTCATATAGCATTCCTGATGGATAGTTCTTCTAATTCTGTCCCTATTGTAACATCACTATATGCAGAGTATCTTTGCTATCTAAAAGCTAACACTTCATTTGGTCATCTACTTAACACCTTTATTATGAGTACTTGCTTTCCCTAAGCACACTTTTTTTTTTTGGTCATAGCAATCTCAAAACCTCAAGCTTCTGTTTGTATTCTGAACTGTCAGTTTGAATTTTTAAATCCTTTTTCAAAAATGGGTCAGACTGAGCATTACGCTGGCTGCATACCTCCTAACACATTTTGGCAAGCATCGGAAGCCAAGAGTTTCACTCTGCCCTGGCTTATTGCTTGGCTGAAAAAAGAATCAAAATGCACATAGGAAATTTAGTGTGGTGAAAGTGGGAAGGAAAGGATCGAAGGTTGGAAGCAAATATAAAGACTTTGTATACAAGCAGCAGCTGAAATGTATGAAACTACACACAGTACAACATGTTCCCTCAGAACACGAAAATGTAGGTTTGTTGTAGCGACCAAAGTTTTTAAACAGTAAATTAATTTTGTGATTGTAATATTCACAAAATTCCTAACCCAGGGTTTTTTCATTCATCCTGCAAATGAAGGAAACAAATGCCTGAAGACAGGGTGCATATGATATAGAAAGGGGAGACTAAACTGGCAAATGCCAAAAATTGATAGGGAAATGATAACACCTTTCCAGGAAAACAACTAGGCAGGAAATCCTATTTTAGACACTTGGATAGGCAAGATATATTTCTGGAAAAAATATGGGAGAGAGCCATAAAAGATGATTGGTTTGACTGCTGTGCTGAAACAATATTGTATTGGCATTACAAGGTGTGTTCTGGCATTAAAATAAAATGAGCAGGGAAATGAACATAGCTCAGTGTCTTCCTTGCTTTCTCCCCAGTAATGGCTTCCTCCAAGGTAGCTTTTAATGGTAAAAAATGCTTTAATACTCTTTGTGATAATAAATTTACTTAGAAATGCAATTTAAATTAAAATATTATTTTCTTTCCCACCCAAAATACTGCAACAAGTAAGATAAACAGTTAAAAAACAATACTTGCATCATAGATTTTAAAACTTCTAAGTTTGAAGACTAAAACAGATGCTATCTAAATGCAGTGGAGTGACTTGGTTAGCAGAGCTTCACCATCTGTCTCGCCCCACTATAGTGGACGGTCGAGAGAGGTTTTTTGTGGTTCTCCAAAAAGGAGCACCGGCTAGGTGGAGTCAAGACAGTGACTCAAGGAACAAGAAAACACAATTTTATTTATCACTTGGCAACTACAAAAACATCATGTATCAACTTCTCAGAGTCAAGCACCAAATCACATTTATCAATTATTGCCAAACTTCACTTATCCATTAAGCAAGCACCAAATAATGCTTAATCATTATTTGAGGGCAAAAATTAGACAGAAGACAGTTAAAAGGTAAGAAAGGGGGGCAGAAAGACAGAGAGAAAGACACACAAACACAGGAGACACAGAGATAGCATCACAAATCCCTCATTCCAGCACGTGTTTTCTCTTCAGGCAGAAGTCTTCATTTCAGGTAGAAACTCCTTGCATGGGGTGATGATGGGTAGGAACAGAGCACACTTCGGGCTCACCTTTTATACTGTTCTGGG
>NW_010105436.1:11172-11476 GCF_000699245.1 Pterocles gutturalis | reverse complement strand
ATGCTATTTGCTGTGTGTGTTTAGTTGACGAAGAGAACTGTTGCAAAATCAGGGGGATCTTGGGATTAAGAGGGCATCTCTCTCAGTGCTCTGAGGCTACCCTCTCACTTGACAAACACTTTCTGCAGACCTGTGTGTATCCTAAATATGGAAGTCCCTAACGCTGACGGGGACCAAGAATAATTTTACACTTTCTGAAGAAAGAGTATGGGGGGGTGGGAGAAAGAAGGGAGAAAACATTGATCAAGTGCAGGAGCAATATAGCCAGCCGGGAAAGCAGCATTTCCCCTCTGCTTTTCCCTCT
>NW_010105436.1:4530-11161 GCF_000699245.1 Pterocles gutturalis | reverse complement strand
TCTTTCCCTTCAAGATTCTAGGGCACTGTGATAAAAAACATTATGCCTCAATTACACACTTTTATACAGAGCTCTTGCAGATTTCGCAGTTACTAGTTGGATACAATGATTCTAAAATCCTAAAAACAAAGTTACTATTGGCTAACTTTAGTCCTGGGAAGGGGATCCTTAAAATGACTTAGTCATGCTGATTATTTACCTTTAGTTCCTCCTTATCTTACTCACATTCTGTATAATTGCCTTCTTTCTCATCCCTTGCAGATGTTATTTCTCTTGAAGTAGAAATCAACTACATGAGGATTTTCTTCTTAAAAGGTTCCCACAAACATGAGTATTTTTCTCCTAAAAGGGTTCCCACAGAATGTGATTTATTTAGGCAGTTACTGTTAAAATGGTTAAATCAGGTAAATAGCCTTCTATTAAAAAATGCCAAGTTACTGGTCTGATCTGATGTTTTACTTCTTATTGATGAGGATTTTGAAATGTATCCATTCTTCATCACTGAGCTTTGGTGAAAGGTAAAACCTTCAGATGCTGCTGTTTGATTTGTGTGTAAAATATCCCCTTCAGGCTGCATGGAGGGTTTGCCCAAGCAACCCACTGGTGTTCTCATTTCATTTCCTCTGAAAGAGAAGCGTGTGAATGTCACAGAGGCTGGACTGTCCTGTATGTAAACTCACACTTTTTTGCAGTTACCATATCTTGCACTGCTGAGTTCCTTAATATATTGACTGAAAAAATACCTTGTTTTGTTTTAAGCTGTCTGTTACCCGAGCTATTCTGAGAATAGCTTGGACTGGCAGAAATGAGTTGAGGTGCTGACCTGCTCCATCTAGTGACCTCTTGAAATAAGGACAAATTTAGAGAGAGGGGAAACTGGAAAACTGACAATTACTCCATCTTCAGTGGGCTAATCTCTCGTCCTTTTACTAGCAGATAGCTTACCTTCATTTGAAAGCTGAAAACGGGTGAATTTTTTTGTCCCAGCAGACAAGCACATATTAAATAAGTAAATAGACATGAGTAAAGATCAGATAAGCAAAAGATTTATAGCAGGCTGCCTTTGGAGAAAGTGTTCTGCTCTTGTTCATGTTTTAGCATACCAAAGAGCTTTTTTCTAAGATTTTTTTTTTTTGGAGAGAAGGTAGAGTAAAGATCAGATAAGCAAAAGATTTATAACAGGCTGCCTTTGGAGAAAGTATTCTGGTCTTGTTCATGTTTTAGCATAGCTTTTTTCTAAGAGATTTTTTTTTGGAGAGAAGGCAATGTAATTTTTTTTTTGTTTTGATATCAGATCTCAGTTTTAAATACTAATGTTAGTAACACACAGTTCATACCCAGCACTTTTTCTGTTTGTTTTATAGGGAGTTACAGGTGGTTTTGCAATAAAAGTTATTCCACTGTGTCAATGTAGAATTGAATTATATACCATTAAAGAAGTTGAAATTTATTCTGGAGTTCTGAATAAGGACAGTCTGTGATTAGATGTGAAGGGAAACCCTTGAAAAATGTAGTTGAAACTGGCAGTATGATTTGGAGAGGTATTTCTAGAAGACTGTTGTATTTGAATTCCAGTTTACTGTGTTTCTGTAAATTTTCTAGCAGATAGTTCAACTTGTGGATGGCTGTCACCTTGTTCTTACACAAGGTATGATTTGCAGTAAAAGAAAATCTCATCTGACTTGTTAGACCCTGAAAATACAAAAAGTATTGTTGCAAGTCAATGTAAAAAATGGTCTTGCCTATACTGATAGCGATTTTCTCTGTTGTTTACAGCTAGTGGTCATTGCCTATGATGACAGGGATCCTGTGAAGTTCAGCATCACTACCATAGAAATTGCTGTGCTGCAGCCTTTAGTAATTCCATGGTTTACACAAGATGAATACAGGTAAAGCATTTATTAATTCATATTACAACTGTTGTTTTTTGAGTTGAAGTAAGTTCCTGTTTGAATGCTAGTCTGAGATACACAGGCTACGAAAATACTCTGTGGTCAGTGTGGAAGTGCTTCCCCTGCATATACCTCAGCTTTTGGACCTTCTGCTGTTTACTTTGGCTCATGGAAAGAAATAAGACAAAAATAATGTTTGAACCAAAGCACCAAAAGCTTTGTGTGAGACAGGGGGGTTTAAAGTTAAAAAAGGGATCAAGAGAATAACTAATTGAGAATAGCTGCTCGGACAATATATGATTAACATTTGCTGTGCTTGCGAAGACAGGATGAGAGGATCAAAGCTGTGATGATGGGGAACTGCTAACTCAAACGACAGGAGAGAATACAACACCTGCAAGGCTGTGGAGACAGGGAGGGCTGCTTGGCCTCTAAACAAGCTGGGAACTGTCCTAGTTCTTTGGACTGAGACCAAGAGACCAGGAGGTGAGAAGTTCAACTCCGATGAAGACTGGTTTTACTTCATCCCGTCAACCACCCTACAACCACCAGGGAGCACTGCGCAGGCGCAGAAGGACTCTTTAGCTGATTATGATATGAAGCGGGGCTAGGCAGGGCTTGGTAATTAATATGAATGGATGGATTACGAAACTTAGTGCATATGCAACATTTTGGGGAATAAATAGAGGGACAGGTTTTGCGAAAAGGCGCGCATGTCTTTGGTGGAGCTATCCCCCATGCGCCTCAGTGCTGAATAAACTACATACCTACTTTACAACTTTCACGAGTTGTGGAGTTTTTCCGCTTCATGCTGATAACACATATACTGGTGTTAACTCTTCTTTGGGAAATAGAATTGGATGCTGCTCTGAGGAGAGAGTCCACCAGAAGCATCACTGTGAAATTACATGCAGAACTTTTTTTGAGCACTCCCATTTGACAAAGTGAAGGTGGGAAAATACTTCAGAGTTGTTTCTTTCTCTTAGCCAGAAGCTATTTGGCAGCCAGCCATTCCCTAATCATATGAGATAGTGGCGCAATTTTACCATCTTAACAGGTTGTCTCCAACTGAAAAGATCTGGGCTGTAGGTGACAGTGACAGTGAGGAGAGGTTTGTTTGAAATTATCCACTCAGGACCTGTTTAAAATGTCAGTCGTGTCAGTAAATGAAAAACTTTGTGCATTGAAATTGTAGCTGGGATCACTGGGGCTCTAGGTTAAGTTTCTTCCAGTCTGTTTGAGTGTGTTTTGACCCTGCACACCACTCATGTGGCACACAAAAGAATTCAGACTTGACCTCTTTGACATTAGAACTGTAGATGACAGTTATTCTTCCTACAGAGTCATGATTTGACAAAGTTTACCTTGTGACAATTTAATAAAATCAACCTCATTTTCTTAAAATTAAGTTGAAAAAAAAAAAAGTGGTGCACAGGCTGATTAGTTTGTTACATTTTATTATGAAGAACGTGTTCATAAACAGTTTCTGACGTCTGTATAGTAATAGGAAATAATAGGATCAACGCACCAAGCCTCCCAGTATCAAGAAGTTACAGCCTTGCTGCAATATGTGCTCTTGATTCCAGTGCAGCAACATCATCAGTATCAGGATATAATGGGTTTTGTACATATATTTTCAAAATAAAGTACTGCAGGAAACTTTGGCTTCAGTAGACCCTAATGAGAGGATTTGCTCAGCTATTTGAAGGAGTTTAGAAAAACATCATGATGTGCATTGTGTTTTTCCTCACAACTAGGGTATTAGCATCTTGAAGGAATACTTGAAAGAAAATGAAAAATGGCAAAATACTAATTTTGTATTTAATGCTGTAACAGAAATCTAAAATCTGAAAGAATAGCGCAAAATTATCAAGTTTGCACTTAATGATAGTGCAAATTATAATCCTTTGCTAAGTACTATTCTTGAGAGAGAGATTATTCCTGCTCCTGCTGCTCCCTATATTTTATTAGGTATCTTCAAATGTATGAAGTGTGGTTTAGGTAATGTAGCAAAAGGTAGACCTTTAAATAATACTGTTTCCAGTTGTTTCTGTAATTTCAGATATCATGTGGGTTCATGCAATTTCTGAATAATATTTTAAATCTTTCTGTAATAGAGTTAACCTTCTGTGTTACTATTTTCAATAAAAATTGAACAGGTCCTGTTTGTGTAGCTGTGAGGAAAAAAATGCATTGCTGTGTTTAATAGAAAGACATTAAAATATGATACGATGAGACCTTTCCAAGATACTCCACATTTTGGGTAAATTCCAAAGCTAATCTCCCCAGCCTCAGGAGCCAGCCAGGGGTCTGGAGCAGCAAAAGAGACTCCTCACTGCTAGGGGCATACTTAGTGATGTACTTTGTTTCCTTTTTCTTTTATAATTTTATCCTGAGTGACCTTCACCTTTAAGGAGCTTGTCCTTGAATCTTCTTTAGTGACAAATATGATCTGAGCAGTGTGTTTTGGGAGAGGCTACAATGCAGCCCCAGTGCTTGGCCACTCGGGCCGAGCCTAGCACGAGTCCAGGCTCAGAAGTACTTGGAGCACAGCGTGGCCCACCTCTGCGATGTAGAAGAGGTATCTTGCAGTTCTCACACAGCAGCTTTGCTTGCAGGGTTGTGAGAAGACAAAGCTTTAGGGGCACAGGCAGAGCTTGCATTGCCTTCTGAGAGATGAACTGACCTCACACTTCCTGAGGCTACCACGAGCTCCAGTTTTATCCCAGGAGAATGGGAACTTTATTTCACTACAATGAAGAAAGCTCAAAGTAAAAAAGTGGCTCATGTCTTCTAATATCCTTAGATGATAACTGAATAACCCATGTTATCTTCTCTTCCTTGCAAACTCATCAGGATTGTCTGAACAGCCTAGTTTCGCCTTCCAAAGAAATAACACTGCTCCATTCTTGGTAAATTCTTTGATGCACAGTCATAAAAAAACCCTCTTAAAATCTTTCAGGGGCAGCAAAGGCAGTTACTCATTTTCTTCAAAGTCAGAAGTTAAATAAAAACAACCCCAAAACTTTCTGATTCAGCTCTGAGACTCTCTCAAGTATTATGGAGCAGGACTACTTTTGGTTCTAAGGTTTTCAGCGATTGTCACACTCTGCAAACTGCACTTGGTGTTTGGTTCCTTGACAGTGATGCAAGCTGAAACTGACAAGTTTCATACAACCTTATTTTTCAGTTGACATAGTATATCTTTAGGGTAAATGTCAGCAGAGCGTAATGGTGCTGCTTGCAAAATGATCAACTGTTGGATGTGGGTGCTGGAATTTCTGAAGGATTGAGAATTAATGACTTTAGAGTGGATTAGTGTTGACCTTTGCTTGCATAATTATCATAATCTGGATGATTCCAGCAGTTTTTCTAGATCTTTTACAAACTTCATTTCTGTGTATTTAGAAAAAGGTCACAGTGGAACAGTTTTACAGGATAAAGCTGCCTGCACAGTTGCAGCATGTATTACAAATCAGAAATAAGTACAAAAAATAGGAAAGAGGGGACCAGATGGCATGATCAAAAAGGCACAGCTGCGTTAGGCACATGGGGAGATAAAAGTGCAGCTCTGCCTCGAGCTGTTGGTCTCTGCACTGTCAGAAGCACACCAGCACGTTAGGGGCTCTGCTTGGAGTCCTGTTCGTAGTATGGCAGGCTTTGATTGATTATTATACATGTCTTAAAGTGCCTTCCACAGGAGGCAGCAGTCAAGTAGATGAGAGTCCGAGATTTGCATTTTGTGCGCTGGCTCTCCCTCTGCATTATTCCGTAATTTGGGGCAAATTAATGAGTCTCTTTTTCTGCCTACCTTCTTTGTTTGGATTGTAAATTGTACGGGAGGCTTCTCAATGCTGCTGCACCATACATACAGAACAGCAAAGTGAAGCAAAGAGCTCCGAGAACCATAAAATGATGTACACGGAGCAGTTCCTTTGTGACAAGCAGGTGATAAAATTGACTTCCTTCCTAGTGACCGAGATAGATGACTGCTAAAGTACATCGGAAAGCTATCTGCTGCAACCAGTCAGCTCTTCTGGTGGGAACTGGCAAGTCATGGCCAAGCACCCCAGCAGCCTGGGCGCAGCGTGCTTTAGGACGTTCTTCCTCCATGCTCTCACACCCTGGTAGAAGCAGGGCAGCATCAGCCAGCAGGTCTGTGTCACCTGGTCCCGCAGGTTATGGAGATGCCACCCCAGGGGCTTGCAGGCCATTAGAGCAGTTCTTAAGGGCCAGATGATCCATGTCTAGTGCTCCTTGTGCATGGCCTTTTTCTGGGGACAGCGATACACTGTGACTCCCACAGATGGATTTCTCATGCATACTTAGATGCAAGCCTGACTGCCTTCTCCACACTCCAGCTGGTGCTGCAGGTACTGCTGTGCTCCTAGCCTGGATCTTTGTTCTGAAGCTGCAGAGTTTAACTGCATTAGCAATGTGGATCCTTCTCTACTTGGATCCTTGTCCAAGGATCCATGTGGATATTAAATGTGACTAGATAGCTGACAGCAGTAGTACCTGCTAAATAAAGTGTTTTCCAAACCAAGCGCTGTTTGCTCATTCTGCAAAAATGCAAAGTGTGAAGGGGCTAAAATAAAAAAAAATCAAAGGTGGATAATATGCAGACATGTAATTGTAGATGGGTCATCTACCTCTGAGCCCGCTTGGCCTTTTGCTGCCAGGGAAGGACACTGCTGCTGATGCTCTTCTCACTGCGTCTCCCTGCGGGGTGGTTGGCA